>NW_027520337.1:0-132865 GCF_051991245.1 Festucalex cinctus
ATTGATTGTACATTTGAGCTGAATGTGTCAAAATCTTAAAAATTAACAGGTGCCCAAGCAATTAAGTGCTAGAATCATCATCCGGATGCCAAAATAAACTAAATACAGCAAAAGATTTGAGTGCACAACGTGTTGGTTTAGATTTGACAGGCCATAATCAGCAATTGTGTACATTTGAGCTGAATGTGTCAAAATCTTAAAAATAACAGGTGCCCAAGCAATTTCATGCTAGAATCATCATCCGGATGCCAAAATAAACTAAATACAGCAAAAGATTTGAGTGCACAACGTTTGGTTTAGGTTTGACAGCCATAATCACCTTTTTATTGCTTTAATGCGTTTTTAGCGCATGATTGTACATTTGAGCTGAATGTGTCAAAATCTTAAAAATTAACAGGTGCCCAAGCAATTAAGTGCTAGAATCATCATCCGGATGCCAAAATAAACTAAATACAGCAAAAGATTTGAGTGCACAACGTTTGGTTTAGATTTGACAGCCATAATCAGCAATTGTGTACATTTGAGCTGAATGTGTCAAAATCTTAAAAATTAACAGGTGCCCAAGCAATTTCATGCTTAGAATCATCATCCGGATGCCAAAATAAACTAAATACAGGCAAAAGAGATTTGAGTGCACAACGTTTGGTTTAGGTTTGACAGCCATAATCACCTTTTTATTGCTTTAAATGCGTTTTTAGCGCATGATTGTACATTTGAGCTGAATGTGTCAAAATCTTAAAAATTAACAGGTGCCCAAGCAATTTCATGCTAGAATCATCATCCGGATGCCAAAATAAACTAAATACAGCAAAAGATTTGAGTGCACAACGTTTGGTTTAGATTTGACAGCCATAATCAGCAATTGTGTACATTTGAGCTGAATGTGTCAAAATCTTAAAAATTAACAGGTGCCCAAGCAATTTCATGCTAGAATCATCATCCGGATGCCAAATAAACTAAATACAGCAAAAGATTTGAGTGCACAACGTTTGGTTTAGGTTTGACAGCCATAATCACCTTTTTATTGCTTTAAATGCGTTTTAGCGCATGATTGTACATTTGAGCTGAATGTGTCAAAATCTTAAAAATTAACAGGTGCCCAAGCAATTTCATGCTAGAATCATCATCCGGATGCCAAAATAAACTAAATACAGCAAAAGATTTGAGTGCACAACGTTTGGTTTAGGTTTGACAGCCATAATCACCTTTTTATTGCTTTAAATGCGTTTTAGCGCATGATTGTACATTTGAGCTGAATGTGTCAAAATCTTAAAAATTAACAGGTGCCCAAGCAATTTCATGCTAGAATCATCATCCGGATGCCAAAATAAACTAAATACAGCAAAAGATTTGAGTGCACAACGTTTGGTTTAGATTTGACAGCCATAATCAGCTAATTGTGTACATTTGAGCTGAATGTGTCAAAATCTTAAAAAATTAACAGGTGCCCAAGCAATTTCATGCTAGAATCATCATCCGGATGCCAAAATAAACTAAATACAGCAAAAGATTTGAGTGCACAACGTTTGGTTTAGGTTTGACAGCCATAATCACCTTTTTATTGCTTTAAATGCGTTTTTAGCGCATGATTGTACATTTGAGCTGAATGTGTCAAAATCTTAAAAATTAACAGGTGCCCAAGCAATTTCATGCTAGAATCATCATCCGGATGCCAAAATAAACTAAATACAGCAAAAGATTTGAGTGCACAACGTTTGGTTTAGGTTTGACAGCCATAATCACCTTTTATTGCTTTAAATGCGTTTTAGCGCATGATTGTACATTTGAGCTGAATGTGTCAAAATCTTAAAAATTAACAGGTGCCCAAGCAATTTCATGCTAGAATCATCATCCGGATGCCAAAATAAACTAAATACAGCAAAAGATTTGAGTGCACAACGTTTGGTTTAGGTTTGACAGCCATAATCACCTTTTATTGCTTAAATGCGTTTTAGCGCATGATTGTACATTTGAGCTGAATGTGTCAAAATCTTAAAAATTAACAGGTGCCCAAGCAATTTCAGTGCTAGAATCATCATCCGGATGCCAAAATAAACTAAATACAGCAAAAGATTTGAGTGCACAACGTTTGGTTTAGATTTGACAGCCATAATCTAGCTAATTGTTGTACATTTGAGCTGAATGTGTCAAAATCTTAAAAATTAACAGGTGCCCAAGCAATTTCATGCTAGAATCATCATCCGGATGCCAAAATAAACTAAATACAGCAAAAGATTTGAGTGCACAACGTTTGGTTTAGGTTTGACAGCCATAATCACCTTTTTATTGCTTTAAATGCGTTTTTAGCGCATGATTGTACATTTGAGCTGAATGTGTCAAAATCTTAAAAATTAACAGGTGCCCAAGCAATTTCATGCTAGAATCATCATCCGGATGCCAAAATAAACTAAATACAGCAAAAGATTTGAGTGCACAACGTTTGGTTTAGGTTTGACAGCCATAATCACCTTTTTATTGCTTTAAATGCGTTTTTAGCGCATGATTGTACATTTGAGCTGAATGTGTCAAAATCTTAAAAATTAACAGGTGCCCAAGCAATTAAGTGCTAGAATCATCATCCGGATGCCAAAATAAACTAAATACAGCAAAAGATTTGAGTGCACAACGTTTGGTTTAGATTTGACAGCCATAATCAGCAATTGTTGTACATTTGAGCTGAATGTGTCAAAATCTTAAAAATTAACAGGTGCCCAAGCAATTTCATGCTAGAATCATCATCCGGATGCCAAAATAAACTAAATACAGCAAAAGATTTGAGTGCACAACGTTTGGTTTAGGTTTGACAGCCATAATCACCTTTTTATTGCTTTAAATGCGTTTTTAGCGCATGATTGTACATTTGAGCTGAATGTGTCAAAATCTTAAAAATTAACAGGTGCCCAAGCAATTAAGTGCTAGAATCATCATCCGGATGCCAAAATAAACTAAATACAGCAAAAGATTTGAGTGCACAACGTTTGGTTTAGATTTGACAGCCATAATCAGCAATTGTGTACATTTGAGCTGAATGTGTCAAAATCTTAAAAATTAACAGGTGCCCAAGCAATTTCATGCTAGAATCATCATCCGGATGCCAAAATAAACTAAATACAGCAAAAGATTTGAGTGCACAACGTTTGGTTTAGGTTTGACAGCCATAATCACCTTTTTATTGCTTTAAATGCGTTTTTAGCGCATGATTGTACATTTGAGCTGAATGTGTCAAAATCTTAAAAATTAACAGGTGCCCAAGCAATTAAGTGCTAGAATCATCATCCGGATGCCAAAATAAACTAAATACAGCAAAAGATTTGAGTGCACAACGTTTGGTTTAGATTTGACAGCCATAATCAGCAATTGTGTACATTTGAGCTGAATGTGTCAAAATCTTAAAAATTAACAGGTGCCCAAGCAATTTCATGCTAGAATCATCATCCGGATGCCAAAATAAACTAAATACAGCAAAAGATTTGAGTGCACAACGTTTGGTTTAGGTTTGACAGCCATAATCACCTTTTTATTGCTTTAAATGCGTTTTTAGCGCATGATTGTACATTTGAGCTGAATGTGTCAAAATCTTAAAAATTAACAGGTGCCCAAGCAATTTCATGCTAGAATCATCATCCGGATGCCAAAATAAACTAAATACAGCAAAAGATTTGAGTGCACAACGTTTGGTTTAGGTTTGACAGCCATAATCACCTTTTTATTGCTTTAAATGCGTTTTTAGCGCATGATTGTACATTTGAGCTGAATGTGTCAAAATCTTAAAAATTAACAGGTGCCCAAGCAATTAAGTGCTAGAATCATCATCCGGATGCCAAAATAAACTAAATACAGCAAAAGATTTGAGTGCACAACGTTTGGTTTAGATTTGACAGCCATAATCAGCAATTGTGTACATTTGAGCTGAATGTGTCAAAATCTTAAAAATTAACAGGTGCCCAAGCAATTTCATGCTAGAATCATCATCCGGATGCCAAAATAAACTAAATACAGCAAAAGATTTGAGTGCACAACGTTTGGTTTAGGTTTGACAGCCATAATCACCTTTTATTGCTTTAAATGCGTTTTTAGCGCATGATTGTACATTTGAGCTGAATGTGTCAAAATCTTAAAAATTAACAGGTGCCCAAGCAATTAAGTGCTAGAATCATCATCCGGATGCCAAAATAAACTAAATACAGCAAAAGATTTGAGTGCACAACGTTTGGTTTAGATTTGACAGCCATAATCAGCAATTGTGTACATTTGAGCTGAATGTGTCAAAATCTTAAAAATTAACAGGTGCCCAAGCAATTTCATGCTAGAATCATCATCCGGATGCCAAAATAAACTAAATACAGCAAAAGATTTGAGTGCACAACGTTTGGTTTAGGTTTGACAGCCATAATCACCTTTTTATTGCTTTAAATGCGTTTTTAGCGCATGATTGTACATTTGAGCTGAATGTGTCAAAATCTTAAAAATTAACAGGTGCCCAAGCAATTTCATGCTAGAATCATCATCCGGATGCCAAAATAAACTAAATACAGCAAAAGATTTGAGTGCACAACGTTTGGTTTAGATTTGACAGCCATAATCTAGCTAATGTGATGTACATTTGAGCTGAATGTGTCAAAATCTTAAAAATTAACAGGTGCCCAAGCAATTTCATGCTAGAATCATCATCCGGATGCCAAAATAAACTAAATACAGCAAAAGATTTGAGTGCACAACGTTTGGTTTAGGTTTGACAGCCATAATCACCTTTTATTGCTTAAATGCGTTTTTAGCGCATGATTGTACATTTGAGCTGAATGTGTCAAAATCTTAAAAATTAACAGGTGCCCAAGCAATTTCATGCTAGAATCATCATCCGGATGCCAAAATAAACTAAATACAGCAAAAGATTTGAGTGCACAACGTTTGGTTTAGGTTTGACAGCCATAATCACCTTTTTATTGCTTTAAATGCGTTTTTAGCGCATGATTGTACATTTGAGCTGAATGTGTCAAAATCTTAAAAATTAACAGGTGCCCAAGCAATTTCAGTGCTAGAATCATCATCCGGATGCCAAAATAAACTAAATACAGCAAAAGATTTGAGTGCACAACGTTTGGTTTAGATTTGACAGCCATAATCAGCAATTGTGTACATTTGAGCTGAATGTGTCAAAATCTTAAAAATTAACAGGTGCCCAAGCAATTTCATGCTAGAATCATCATCCGGATGCCAAAATAAACTAAATACAGCAAAAGATTTGAGTGCACAACGTTTGGTTTAGGTTTGACAGCCATAATCACCTTTTTATTGCTTTAAATGCGTTTTTAGCGCATGATTGTACATTTGAGCTGAATGTGTCAAAATCTTAAAAATTAACAGGTGCCCAAGCAATTTCATGCTAGAATCATCATCCGGATGCCAAAATAAACTAAATACAGCAAAAGATTTGAGTGCACAACGTTTGGTTTAGATTTGACAGCCATAATCAGCAATTGTGTACATTTGAGCTGAATGTGTCAAAATCTTAAAAATTAACAGGTGCCCAAGCAATTTCATGCTAGAATCATCATCCGGATGCCAAAATAAACTAAATACAGCAAAAGATTTGGAGTGCACAACGTTTGGTTTAGGTTTGACAGCCATAATCACCTTTTATTGCTTTAAATGCGTTTTTAGCGCATGATTGTACATTTGAGCTGAATGTGTCAAAATCTTAAAAATTAACAGGTGCCCAAGCAATTTCATGCTAGAATCATCATCCGGATGCCAAAATAAACTAAATACAGCAAAAGATTTGAGTGACAACGTTTGGTTTAGATTTGACAGCCATAATCAGCAATTGTGTACATTTGAGCTGAATGTGTCAAAATCTTAAAAATTAACAGGTGCCCAAGCAATTTCATGCTAGAATCATCATCCGGATGCCAAAATAAACTAAATACAGCAAAAGATTTGAGTGCACAACGTTTGGTTTAGGTTTGACAGCCATAATCACCTTTTTATTGCTTTAAATGCGTTTTTAGCGCATGATTGTACATTTGAGCTGAATGTGTCAAAATCTTAAAAATTAACAGGTGCCCAAGCAATTTCATGCTAGAATCATCATCCGGATGCCAAAATAAACTAAATACAGCAAAAGATTTGAGTGCACAACGTTTGGTTTAGGTTTGACAGCCATAATCACCTTTTTATTGCTTTAAATGCGTTTTTAGCGCATGATTGTACATTTGAGCTGAATGTGTCAAAATCTTAAAAATTAACAGGTGCCCAAGCAATTTCATGCTAGAATCATCATCCGGATGCCAAAATAAACTAAATACAGCAAAAGATTTGAGTGCACAACGTTTGGTTTAGATTTGACAGCCATAATCAGCAATTGTGTACATTTGAGCTGAATGTGTCAAAATCTTAAAAATTAACAGGTGCCCAAGCAATTTCATGCTAGAATCATCATCCGGATGCCAAAATAAACTAAATACAGCAAAAGATTTGAGTGCACAACGTTTGGTTTAGGTTTGACAGCCATAATCACCTTTTTATTGCTTTAAATGCGTTTTTAGCGCATGATTGTACATTTGAGCTGAATGTGTCAAAATCTTAAAAATTAACAGGTGCCCAAGCAATTTCATGCTAGAATCATCATCCGGATGCCAAAATAAACTAAATACAGCAAAAGATTTGAGTGCACAACGTTTGGTTTAGGTTTGACAGCCATAATCACCTTTTATTGCTTTAAATGCGTTTTTAGCGCATGATTGTACATTTGAGCTGAATGTGTCAAAATCTTAAAAATTAACAGGTGCCCAAGCAATTTCATGCTAGAATCATCATCCGGATGCCAAAATAAACTAAATACAGCAAAAGATTTGAGTGCACAACGTTTGGTTTAGGTTTGACAGCCATAATCACCTTTTTATTGCTTTAAATGCGTTTTTAGCGCATGATTGTACATTTGAGCTGAATGTGTCAAAATCTTAAAAATTAACAGGTGCCCAAGCAATTAAGTGCTAGAATCATCATCCGGATGCCAAAATAAACTAAATACAGCAAAAGATTTGAGTGCACAACGTTTGGTTTAGATTTGACAGCCATAATCAGCAATTGTGTACATTTGAGCTGAATGTGTCAAAATCTTAAAAATTAACAGGTGCCCAAGCAATTTCATGCTAGAATCATCATCCGGATGCCAAAATAAACTAAATACAGCAAAAGATTTGAGTGCACAACGTTTGGTTTAGGTTTGACAGCCATAATCACCTTTTTATTGCTTTAAATGCGTTTTTAGCGCATGATTGTACATTTGAGCTGAATGTGTCAAAATCTTAAAAATTAACAGGTGCCCAAGCAATTTCATGCTAGAATCATCATCCGGATGCCAAAATAAACTAAATACAGCAAAAGATTTGAGTGCACAACGTTTGGTTTAGGTTTGACAGCCATAATCACCTTTTTATTGCTTTAAATGCGTTTTTAGCGCATGATTGTACATTTGAGCTGAATGTGTCAAAATCTTAAAAATTAACAGGTGCCCAAGCAATTTCATGCTAGAATCATCATCCGGATGCCAAAATAAACTAAATACAGCAAAAGATTTGAGTGCACAACGTTTGGTTTAGATTTGACAGCCATAATCAGCAATTGTGTACATTTGAGCTGAATGTGTCAAAATCTTAAAAATTAACAGGTGCCCAAGCAATTTCATGCTAGAATCATCATCCGGATGCCAAAATAAACTAAATACAGCAAAAGATTTGAGTGCACAACGTTTGGTTTAGGTTTGACAGCCATAATCACCTTTTTATTGCTTTAAATGCGTTTTTAGCGCATGATTGTACATTTGAGCTGAATGTGTCAAAATCTTAAAAATTAACAGGTGCCCAAGCAATTTCATGCTAGAATCATCATCCGGATGCCAAAATAAACTAAATACAGCAAAAGATTTGAGTGCACAACGTTTGGTTTAGGTTTGACAGCCATAATCACCTTTTTATTGCTTTAAATGCGTTTTTAGCGCATGATTGTACATTTGAGCTGAATGTGTCAAAATCTTAAAAATTAACAGGTGCCCAAGCAATTTCATGCTAGAATCATCATCCGGATGCCAAAATAAACTAAATACAGCAAAAGATTTGAGTGCACAACGTTTGGTTTAGGTTTGACAGCCATAATCACCTTTTTATTGCTTTAAATGCGTTTTTAGCGCATGATTGTACATTTGAGCTGAATGTGTCAAAATCTTAAAAATTAACAGGTGCCCAAGCAATTAAGTGCTAGAATCATCATCCGGATGCCAAAATAAACTAAATACAGCAAAAGATTTGAGTGCACAACGTTTGGTTTAGATTTGACAGCCATAATCAGCAATTGTGTACATTTGAGCTGAATGTGTCAAAATCTTAAAAATTAACAGGTGCCCAAGCAATTTCATGCTAGAATCATCATCCGGATGCCAAAATAAACTAAATACAGCAAAAGATTTGAGTGCACAACGTTTGGTTTAGGTTTGACAGCCATAATCACCTTTTTATTGCTTTAAATGCGTTTTTAGCGCATGATTGTACATTTGAGCTGAATGTGTCAAAATCTTAAAAATTAACAGGTGCCCAAGCAATTAAGTGCTAGAATCATCATCCGGATGCCAAAATAAACTAAATACAGCAAAAGATTTGAGTGCACAACGTTTGGTTTAGATTTGACAGCCATAATCAGCAATTGTGTACATTTGAGCTGAATGTGTCAAAATCTTAAAAATTAACAGGTGCCCAAGCAATTTCATGCTAGAATCATCATCCGGATGCCAAAATAAACTAAATACAGCAAAAGATTTGAGTGCACAACGTTTGGTTTAGGTTTGACAGCCATAATCACCTTTTTATTGCTTTAAATGCGTTTTTAGCGCATGATTGTACATTTGAGCTGAATGTGTCAAAATCTTAAAAATTAACAGGTGCCCAAGCAATTTCATGCTAGAATCATCATCCGGATGCCAAAATAAACTAAATACAGCAAAAGATTTGAGTGCACAACGTTTGGTTTAGATTTGACAGCCATAATCAGCAATTGTGTACATTTGAGCTGAATGTGTCAAAATCTTAAAAATTAACAGGTGCCCAAGCAATTTCATGCTAGAATCATCATCCGGATGCCAAAATAAACTAAATACAGCAAAAGATTTGAGTGCACAACGTTTGGTTTAGGTTTGACAGCCATAATCACCTTTTTATTGCTTTAAATGCGTTTTTAGCGCATGATTGTACATTTGAGCTGAATGTGTCAAAATCTTAAAAATTAACAGGTGCCCAAGCAATTAAGTGCTAGAATCATCATCCGGATGCCAAAATAAACTAAATACAGCAAAAGATTTGAGTGCACAACGTTTGGTTTAGATTTGACAGCCATAATCAGCAATTGTGTACATTTGAGCTGAATGTGTCAAAATCTTAAAAATTAACAGGTGCCCAAGCAATTTCATGCTAGAATCATCATCCGGATGCCAAAATAAACTAAATACAGCAAAAGATTTGAGTGCACAACGTTTGGTTTAGGTTTGACAGCCATAATCACCTTTTTATTGCTTTAAATGCGTTTTTAGCGCATGATTGTACATTTGAGCTGAATGTGTCAAAATCTTAAAAATTAACAGGTGCCCAAGCAATTAAGTGCTAGAATCATCATCCGGATGCCAAAATAAACTAAATACAGCAAAAGATTTGAGTGCACAACGTTTGGTTTAGATTTGACAGCCATAATCAGCAATTGTGTACATTTGAGCTGAATGTGTCAAAATCTTAAAAATTAACAGGTGCCCAAGCAATTTCATGCTAGAATCATCATCCGGATGCCAAAATAAACTAAATACAGCAAAAGATTTGAGTGCACAACGTTTGGTTTAGGTTTGACAGCCATAATCACCTTTTTATTGCTTTAAATGCGTTTTTAGCGCATGATTGTACATTTGAGCTGAATGTGTCAAAATCTTAAAAATTAACAGGTGCCCAAGCAATTTCATGCTAGAATCATCATCCGGATGCCAAAATAAACTAAATACAGCAAAAGATTTGAGTGCACAACGTTTGGTTTAGGTTTGACAGCCATAATCACCTTTTATTGCTTTAAATGCGTTTTAGCGCATGATTGTACATTTGAGCTGAATGTGTCAAAATCTTAAAAATTAACAGGTGCCCAAGCAATTTCATGCTAGAATCATCATCCGGATGCCAAAATAAACTAAATACAGCAAAAGATTTGAGTGCACAACGTTTGGTTTAGGTTTGACAGCCATAATCACCTTTTTATTGCTTTAAATGCGTTTTTAGCGCATGATTGTACATTTGAGCTGAATGTGTCAAAATCTTAAAAATTAACAGGTGCCCAAGCAATTAAGTGCTAGAATCATCATCCGGATGCCAAAATAAACTAAATACAGCAAAAGATTTGAGTGCACAACGTTTGGTTTAGATTTGACAGCCATAATCAGCAATTGTGTACATTTGAGCTGAATGTGTCAAAATCTTAAAAATTAACAGGTGCCCAAGCAATTTCATGCTAGAATCATCATCCGGATGCCAAAATAAACTAAATACAGCAAAAGATTTGAGTGCACAACGTTTGGTTTAGGTTTGACAGCCATAATCACCTTTTTATTGCTTTAAATGCGTTTTTAGCGCATGATTGTACATTTGAGCTGAATGTGTCAAAATCTTAAAAATTAACAGGTGCCCAAGCAATTAAGTGCTAGAATCATCATCCGGATGCCAAAATAAACTAAATACAGCAAAAGATTTGAGTGCACAACGTTTGGTTTAGATTTGACAGCCATAATCAGCAATTGTGTACATTTGAGCTGAATGTGTCAAAATCTTAAAAATTAACAGGTGCCCAAGCAATTTCATGCTAGAATCATCATCCGGATGCCAAAATAAACTAAATACAGCAAAAGATTTGAGTGCACAACGTTTGGTTTAGGTTTGACAGCCATAATCACCTTTTTATTGCTTTAAATGCGTTTTTAGCGCATGATTGTACATTTGAGCTGAATGTGTCAAAATCTTAAAAATTAACAGGTGCCCAAGCAATTAAGTGCTAGAATCATCATCCGGATGCCAAAATAAACTAAATACAGCAAAAGATTTGAGTGCACAACGTTTGGTTTAGATTTGACAGCCATAATCAGCAATTGTGTACATTTGAGCTGAATGTGTCAAAATCTTAAAAATTAACAGGTGCCCAAGCAATTTCATGCTAGAATCATCATCCGGATGCCAAAATAAACTAAATACAGCAAAAGATTTGAGTGCACAACGTTTGGTTTAGGTTTGACAGCCATAATCACCTTTTTATTGCTTTAAATGCGTTTTTAGCGCATGATTGTACATTTGAGCTGAATGTGTCAAAATCTTAAAAATTAACAGGTGCCCAAGCAATTAAGTGCTAGAATCATCATCCGGATGCCAAAATAAACTAAATACAGCAAAAGATTTGAGTGCACAACGTTTGGTTTAGATTTGACAGCCATAATCAGCAATTGTGTACATTTGAGCTGAATGTGTCAAAATCTTAAAAATTAACAGGTGCCCAAGCAATTTCATGCTAGAATCATCATCCGGATGCCAAAATAAACTAAATACAGCAAAAGATTTGAGTGCACAACGTTTGGTTTAGGTTTGACAGCCATAATCACCTTTTTATTGCTTTAAATGCGTTTTTAGCGCATGATTGTACATTTGAGCTGAATGTGTCAAAATCTTAAAAATTAACAGGTGCCCAAGCAATTTCATGCTAGAATCATCATCCGGATGCCAAAATAAACTAAATACAGCAAAAGATTTGAGTGCACAACGTTTGGTTTAGATTTGACAGCCATAATCAGCAATTGTGTACATTTGAGCTGAATGTGTCAAAATCTTAAAAATTAACAGGTGCCCAAGCAATTTCATGCTAGAATCATCATCCGGATGCCAAAATAAACTAAATACAGCAAAAGATTTGAGTGCACAACGTTTGGTTTAGGTTTGACAGCCATAATCACCTTTTTATTGCTTTAAATGCGTTTTTAGCGCATGATTGTACATTTGAGCTGAATGTGTCAAAATCTTAAAAATTAACAGGTGCCCAAGCAATTAAGTGCTAGAATCATCATCCGGATGCCAAAATAAACTAAATACAGCAAAAGATTTGAGTGCACAACGTTTGGTTTAGATTTGACAGCCATAATCAGCAATTGTGTACATTTGAGCTGAATGTGTCAAAATCTTAAAAATTAACAGGTGCCCAAGCAATTTCATGCTAGAATCATCATCCGGATGCCAAAATAAACTAAATACAGCAAAAGATTTGAGTGCACAACGTTTGGTTTAGGTTTGACAGCCATAATCACCTTTTTATTGCTTTAAATGCGTTTTTAGCGCATGATTGTACATTTGAGCTGAATGTGTCAAAATCTTAAAAATTAACAGGTGCCCAAGCAATTAAGTGCTAGAATCATCATCCGGATGCCAAAATAAACTAAATACAGCAAAAGATTTGAGTGCACAACGTTTGGTTTAGATTTGACAGCCATAATCAGCAATTGTGTACATTTGAGCTGAATGTGTCAAAATCTTAAAAATTAACAGGTGCCCAAGCAATTTCATGCTAGAATCATCATCCGGATGCCAAAATAAACTAAATACAGCAAAAGATTTGAGTGCACAACGTTTGGTTTAGGTTTGACAGCCATAATCACCTTTTTATTGCTTTAAATGCGTTTTTAGCGCATGATTGTACATTTGAGCTGAATGTGTCAAAATCTTAAAAATTAACAGGTGCCCAAGCAATTTCATGCTAGAATCATCATCCGGATGCCAAAATAAACTAAATACAGCAAAAGATTTGAGTGCACAACGTTTGGTTTAGGTTTGACAGCCATAATCACCTTTTATTGCTTTAAATGCGTTTTTAGCGCATGATTGTACATTTGAGCTGAATGTGTCAAAATCTTAAAAATTAACAGGTGCCCAAGCAATTTCATGCTAGAATCATCATCCGGATGCCAAAATAAACTAAATACAGCAAAAGATTTGAGTGCACAACGTTTGGTTTAGGTTTGACAGCCATAATCACCTTTTTATTGCTTTAAATGCGTTTTTAGCGCATGATTGTACATTTGAGCTGAATGTGTCAAAATCTTAAAAATTAACAGGTGCCCAAGCAATTAAGTGCTAGAATCATCATCCGGATGCCAAAATAAACTAAATACAGCAAAAGATTTGAGTGCACAACGTTTGGTTTAGATTTGACAGCCATAATCAGCAATTGTGTACATTTGAGCTGAATGTGTCAAAATCTTAAAAATTAACAGGTGCCCAAGCAATTTCATGCTAGAATCATCATCCGGATGCCAAAATAAACTAAATACAGCAAAAGATTTGAGTGCACAACGTTTGGTTTAGGTTTGACAGCCATAATCACCTTTTTATTGCTTTAAATGCGTTTTTAGCGCATGATTGTACATTTGAGCTGAATGTGTCAAAATCTTAAAAATTAACAGGTGCCCAAGCAATTAAGTGCTAGAATCATCATCCGGATGCCAAAATAAACTAAATACAGCAAAAGATTTGAGTGCACAACGTTTGGTTTAGATTTGACAGCCATAATCAGCAATTGTGTACATTTGAGCTGAATGTGTCAAAATCTTAAAAATTAACAGGTGCCCAAGCAATTTCATGCTAGAATCATCATCCGGATGCCAAAATAAACTAAATACAGCAAAAGATTTGAGTGCACAACGTTTGGTTTAGGTTTGACAGCCATAATCACCTTTTTATTGCTTTAAATGCGTTTTTAGCGCATGATTGTACATTTGAGCTGAATGTGTCAAAATCTTAAAAATTAACAGGTGCCCAAGCAATTAAGTGCTAGAATCATCATCCGGATGCCAAAATAAACTAAATACAGCAAAAGATTTGAGTGCACAACGTTTGGTTTAGATTTGACAGCCATAATCAGCAATTGTGTACATTTGAGCTGAATGTGTCAAAATCTTAAAAATTAACAGGTGCCCAAGCAATTTCATGCTAGAATCATCATCCGGATGCCAAAATAAACTAAATACAGCAAAAGATTTGAGTGCACAACGTTTGGTTTAGGTTTGACAGCCATAATCACCTTTTTATTGCTTTAAATGCGTTTTTAGCGCATGATTGTACATTTGAGCTGAATGTGTCAAAATCTTAAAAATTAACAGGTGCCCAAGCAATTAAGTGCTAGAATCATCATCCGGATGCCAAAATAAACTAAATACAGCAAAAGATTTGAGTGCACAACGTTTGGTTTAGATTTGACAGCCATAATCAGCAATTGTGTACATTTGAGCTGAATGTGTCAAAATCTTAAAAATTAACAGGTGCCCAAGCAATTTCATGCTAGAATCATCATCCGGATGCCAAAATAAACTAAATACAGCAAAAGATTTGAGTGCACAACGTTTGGTTTAGGTTTGACAGCCATAATCACCTTTTTATTGCTTTAAATGCGTTTTTAGCGCATGATTGTACATTTGAGCTGAATGTGTCAAAATCTTAAAAATTAACAGGTGCCCAAGCAATTTCATGCTAGAATCATCATCCGGATGCCAAAATAAACTAAATACAGCAAAAGATTTGAGTGCACAACGTTTGGTTTAGATTTGACAGCCATAATCAGCAATTGTGTACATTTGATCTGAATGTGTCAAAATCTTAAAAATTAACAGGTGCCCAAGCAATTTCATGCTAGAATCATCATCCGGATGCCAAAATAAACTAAATACAGCAAAAGATTTGAGTGCACAACGTTTGGTTTAGGTTTGACAGCCATAATCACCTTTTTATTGCTTTAAATGCGTTTTTAGCGCATGATTGTACATTTGAGCTGAATGTGTCAAAATCTTAAAAATTAACAGGTGCCCAAGCAATTAAGTGCTAGAATCATCATCCGGATGCCAAAATAAACTAAATACAGCAAAAGATTTGAGTGCACAACGTTTGGTTTAGATTTGACAGCCATAATCAGCAATTGTGTACATTTGAGCTGAATGTGTCAAAATCTTAAAAATTAACAGGTGCCCAAGCAATTTCATGCTAGAATCATCATCCGGATGCCAAAATAAACTAAATACAGCAAAAGATTTGAGTGCACAACGTTTGGTTTAGGTTTGACAGCCATAATCACCTTTTTATTGCTTTAAATGCGTTTTTAGCGCATGATTGTACATTTGAGCTGAATGTGTCAAAATCTTAAAAATTAACAGGTGCCCAAGCAATTAAGTGCTAGAATCATCATCCGGATGCCAAAATAAACTAAATACAGCAAAAGATTTGAGTGCACAACGTTTGGTTTAGATTTGACAGCCATAATCAGCAATTGTGTACATTTGAGCTGAATGTGTCAAAATCTTAAAAATTAACAGGTGCCCAAGCAATTTCATGCTAGAATCATCATCCGGATGCCAAAATAAACTAAATACAGCAAAAGATTTGAGTGCACAACGTTTGGTTTAGGTTTGACAGCCATAATCACCTTTTTATTGCTTTAAATGCGTTTTTAGCGCATGATTGTACATTTGAGCTGAATGTGTCAAAATCTTAAAAATTAACAGGTGCCCAAGCAATTTCATGCTAGAATCATCATCCGGATGCCAAAATAAACTAAATACAGCAAAAGATTTGAGTGCACAACGTTTGGTTTAGGTTTGACAGCCATAATCACCTTTTTATTGCTTTAAATGCGTTTTTAGCGCATGATTGTACATTTGAGCTGAATGTGTCAAAATCTTAAAAATTAACAGGTGCCCAAGCAATTAAGTGCTAGAATCATCATCCGGATGCCAAAATAAACTAAATACAGCAAAAGATTTGAGTGCACAACGTTTGGTTTAGATTTGACAGCCATAATCAGCAATTGTGTACATTTGAGCTGAATGTGTCAAAATCTTAAAAATTAACAGGTGCCCAAGCAATTTCATGCTAGAATCATCATCCGGATGCCAAAATAAACTAAATACAGCAAAAGATTTGAGTGCACAACGTTTGGTTTAGGTTTGACAGCCATAATCACCTTTTTATTGCTTTAAATGCGTTTTTAGCGCATGATTGTACATTTGAGCTGAATGTGTCAAAATCTTAAAAATTAACAGGTGCCCAAGCAATTAAGTGCTAGAATCATCATCCGGATGCCAAAATAAACTAAATACAGCAAAAGATTTGAGTGCACAACGTTTGGTTTAGATTTGACAGCCATAATCAGCAATTGTGTACATTTGAGCTGAATGTGTCAAAATCTTAAAAATTAACAGGTGCCCAAGCAATTTCATGCTAGAATCATCATCCGGATGCCAAAATAAACTAAATACAGCAAAAGATTTGAGTGCACAACGTTTGGTTTAGGTTTGACAGCCATAATCACCTTTTTATTGCTTTAAATGCGTTTTTAGCGCATGATTGTACATTTGAGCTGAATGTGTCAAAATCTTAAAAATTAAAAGGTGCCCAAGCAATTTCATGCAAGAATCATCATCCGGATGCCAAAATAAACTAAATACAGCAAAAGATTTGAGTGCACAACGTTTGGTTTAGATTTGACAGCCATAATCAGCAATTGTGTACATTTGAGCTGAATGTGTCAAAATCTTAAAAATTAACAGGTGCCCAAGCAATTTCATGCTAGAATCATCATCCGGATGCCAAAATAAACTAAATACAGCAAAAGATTTGAGTGCACAACGTTTGGTTTAGGTTTGACAGCCATAATCACCTTTTTATTGCTTTAAATGCGTTTGTAGCGCATGATTGTACATTTGAGCTGAATGTGTCAAAATCTTAAAAATTAACAGGTGCCCAAGCAATTAAGTGCTAGAATCATCATCCGGATGCCAAAATAAACTAAATACAGCAAAAGATTTGAGTGCACAACGTTTGGTTTAGATTTGACAGCCATAATCAGCAATTGTGTACATTTGAGCTGAATGTGTCAAAATCTTTAAAATTAACAGGTGCCCAAGCAATTTCATGCTAGAATCATCATCCGGATGCCAAAATAAACTAAATACAGCAAAAGATTTGAGTGCACAACGTTTGGTTTAGATTTGACAGCCATAATCAGCAATTGTGTACATTTGAGCTGAATGTGTCAAAATCTTAAAAATTAACAGGTGCCCAAGCAATTTCATGCTAGAATCATCATCCGGATGCCAAAATAAACTAAATACAGCAAAAGATTTGAGTGCACAACGTTTGGTTTAGGTTTGACAGCCATAATCACCTTTTTATTGCTTTAAATGCGTTTTTAGCGCATGATTGTACATTTGAGCTGAATGTGTCAAAATCTTAAAAATTAACAGGTGCCCAAGCAATTTCATGCTAGAATCATCATCCGGATGCCAAAATAAACTAAATACAGCAAAAGATTTGAGTGCACAACGTTTGGTTTAGGTTTGACAGCCATAATCACCTTTTTATTGCTTTAAATGCGTTTTTAGCGCATGATTGTACATTTGAGCTGAATGTGTCAAAATCTTAAAAATTAACAGGTGCCCAAGCAATTTCATGCTAGAATCATCATCCGGATGCCAAAATAAACTAAATACAGCAAAAGATTTGAGTGCACAACGTTTGGTTTAGATTTGACAGCCATAATCAGCAATTGTGTACATTTGAGCTGAATGTGTCAAAATCTTAAAAATTAACAGGTGCCCAAGCAATTTCATGCTAGAATCATCATCCGGATGCCAAAATAAACTAAATACAGCAAAAGATTTGAGTGCACAACGTTTGGTTTAGGTTTGACAGCCATAATCACCTTTTTATTGCTTTAAATGCGTTTTTAGCGCATGATTGTACATTTGAGCTGAATGTGTCAAAATCTTAAAAATTAACAGATGCCCAAGCAATTTCATGCTAGAATCATCATCCGGATGCCAAAATAAACTAAATACAGCAAAAGATTTGAGTGCACAACGTTTGGTTTAGATTTGACAGCCATAATCAGCAATTGTGTACATTTGAGCTGAATGTGTCAAAATCTTAAAAATTAACAGGTGCCCAAGCAATTTCATGCTAGAATCATCATCCGGATGCCAAAATAAACTAAATACAGCAAAAGATTTGAGTGCACAACGTTTGGTTTAGGTTTGACAGCCATAATCACCTTTTTATTGCTTTAAATGCGTTTTTAGCGCATGATTGTACATTTGAGCTCAATGTGTCAAAATCTTAAAAATTAACAGGTGCCCAAGCAATTAAGTGCTAGAATCATCATCCGGATGCCAAAATAAACTAAATACAGCAAAAGATTTGAGTGCACAACGCTTGGTTTAGATTTGACAGCCATAATCAGCAATTGTGTACATTTGAGCTGAATGTGTCAAAATCTTAAAAATTAACAGGTGCCCAAACAATTTCATGCTAGAATCATCATCCGGATGCCAAAATAAACTAAATACAGCAAAAGATTTGAGTGCACAACGTTTGATTTAGGTTTGACAGCCATAATCACCTTTTTATTGCTTTAAATGCGTTTTTAGCGCATGATTGTACATTTGAGCTGAATGTGTCAAAATCTTAAAAATTAACAGGTGCCCAAGCAATTTCATGCTTGAATCATCATCCGGATGCCAAAATAAACTAAATATAGCAAAAGATTTGAGTGCACAACGTTTGGTTTAGATTTGACAGCCATAATCAGCAATTGTGTACATTTTAGCTGAATGTGTCAAAATCTTAAAAATTAACAGGTGCCCAAGCAATTTCATGCTAGAATCATCATCCGGATGCCAAAATAAACTAAATATAGCAAAAGATTTGAGTGCACAACGTTTGGTTTAGGTTTGACAGCCATAATCACCTTTTTATTGCTTTAAATGCGTTTGTAGCGCATGATTGTACATTTGAGCTGAATGTGTCAAAATCTTAAAAATTAACAGGTGCCCAAGCAATTTCATGCTAGAATCATCATCCGGATGCCAAAATAAACTAAATACAGCAAAAGATTTGAGTGCACAACGCTTGGTTTAGATTTGACAGCCATAATCAGCAATTGTGTACATTTGAGCTGAATGTGTCAAAATCTTAAAAATTAACAGGTGCCCAAACAATTTCATGCTAGAATCATCATCCGGATGCCAAAATAAACTAAATACAGCAAAAGATTTGAGTGCACAACGTTTGGTTTAGGTTTGACAGCCATAATCACCTTTTTATTGCTTTAAATGCGTTTTTAGCGCATGATTGTACATTTGAGCTGAATGTGTCAAAATCTTAAAAATTAACAGGTGCCCAAGCAATTTCATGCTAGAATCATCATCCGGATGCCAAAATAAACTAAATATAGCAAAAGATTTGAGTGCACAACGTTTGGTTTAGGTTTGACAGCCATAATCAGCAATTGTGTACATTTGAGCTGAATGTGTCAAAATCTTAAAAATTAACAGGTGCCCAAGCAATTTCATGCTAGAATCATCATCCGGATGCCAAAATAAACTAAATACAGCAAAAGATTTGAGTGCACAACGTTTGGTTTAGGTTTGACAGCCATAATCACCTTTTTATTGCTTTAAATGCGTTTTTAGCGCATGATTGTACATTTGAGCTGAATGTGTCAAAATCTTAAAAATTAACAGGTGCCCAAGCAATTAAGTGCTAGAATCATCATCCGGATGCCAAAATAAACTAAATACAGCAAAAGATTTGAGTGCACAACGTTTGGTTTAGATTTGACAGCCATAATCAGCAATTGTGTACATTTGAGCTGAATGTGTCAAAATCTTAAAAATTAACAGGTGCCCAAGCAATTTCATGCTAGAATCATCATCCGGATGCCAAAATAAACTAAATACAGCAAAAGATTTGAGTGCACAACGTTTGGTTTAGGTTTGACAGCCATAATCACCTTTTTATTGCTTTAAATGCGTTTTTAGCGCATGATCGTACATTTGAGCTGAATGTGTCAAAATCTTAAAAATTAACAGGTGCCCAAGCAATTTCATGCTAGAATCATCATCCGGATGCCAAAATAAACTAAATACAGCAAAAGATTTGAGTGCACAACGTTTGGTTTAGATTTGACAGCCATAATCAGCAATTGTGTACATTTGAGCTGAATGTGTCAAAATCTTAAAAATTAACAGGTGCCCAAGCAATTTCATGCTAGAATCATCATCCGGATGCCAAAATAAACTAAATACAGCAAAAGATTTGAGTGCACAACGTTTGGTTTAGGTTTGACAGCCATAATCACCTTTTTATTGCTTTAAATGCGTTTTTAG
Organism: Festucalex cinctus; assembly: GCF_051991245.1. Lineage (NCBI taxonomy): Eukaryota > Metazoa > Chordata > Actinopteri > Syngnathiformes > Syngnathidae > Festucalex > Festucalex cinctus. Next base: position 20,264 of record NW_027520337.1, read on the forward strand.
CGCATGATTGTACATTTGAGCTGAATGTGTCAAAATCTTAAAAATTAACAGGTGCCCAAGCAATTTCATGCTAGAATCATCATCCGGATGCCAAAATAAACTAAATACAGCAAAAGATTTGAGTGCACAACGTTTGGTTTAGATTTGACAGCCATAATCAGCAATTGTGTACATTTGAGCTGAATGTGTCAAAATCTTAAAAATTAACAGGTGCCCAAGCAATTTCATGCTAGAATCATCATCCGGATGCCAAAATAAACTAAATACAGCAAAAGATTTGAGTGCACAACGTTTGGTTTAGGTTTGACAGCCATAATCACCTTTTTATTGCTTTAAATGCGTTTTTAGCGCATGATTGTACATTTGAGCTCAATGTGTCAAAATCTTAAAAATTAACAGGTGCCCAAGCAATTAAGTGCTAGAATCATCATCCGGATGCCAAAATAAACTAAATACAGCAAAAGATTTGAGTGCACAACGCTTGGTTTAGATTTGACAGCCATAATCAGCAATTGTGTACATTTGAGCTGAATGTGTCAAAATCTTAAAAATTAACAGGTGCCCAAACAATTTCATGCTAGAATCATCATCCGGATGCCAAAATAAACTAAATACAGCAAAAGATTTGAGTGCACAACGTTTGATTTAGGTTTGACAGCCATAATCACCTTTTTATTGCTTTAAATGCGTTTTTAGCGCATGATTGTACATTTGAGCTGAATGTGTCAAAATCTTAAAAATTAACAGGTGCCCAAGCAATTTCATGCTAGAATCATCATCCGGATGCCAAAATAAACTAAATACAGCAAAAGATTTGAGTGCACAACGTTTGGTTTAGGTTTGACAGCCATAATCACCTTTTTATTGCTTTAAATGCGTTTTTAGCGCATGATTGTACATTTGAGCTGAATGTGTCAAAATCTTAAAAATTAACAGGTGCCCAAGCAATTTCATGCTAGAATCATCATCCGGATGCCAAAATAAACTAAATACAGCAAAAGATTTGAGTGCACAACGTTTGGTTTAGGTTTGACAGCCATAATCACCTTTTTATTGCTTTAAATGCGTTTTTAGCGCATGATTGTACATTTGAGCTGAATGTGTCAAAATCTTAAAAATTAACAGGTGCCCAAGCAATTAAGTGCTAGAATCATCATCCGGATGCCAAAATAAACTAAATACAGCAAAAGATTTGAGTGCACAACGTTTGGTTTATATTTGACAGCCATAATCAGCAATTGTGTACATTTGAGCTGAATGTGTCAAAATCTTAAAAATTAACAGGTGCCCAAGCAATTTCATGCTAGAATCATCATCCGGATGCCAAAATAAACTAAATACAGCAAAAGATTTGAGTGCACAACGTTTGGTTTAGGTTTGACAGCCATAATCACCTTTTTATTGCTTTAAATGCGTTTTTAGCGCATGATTGTACATTTGAGCTCAATGTGTCAAAATCTTAAAAATTAACAGGTGCCCAAGCAATTATGTGCTAGAATCATCATCCGGATGCCAAAATAAACTAAATACAGCAAAAGATTTGAGTGCACAACGTTTGGTTTAGATTTGACAGCCATAATCAGCAATTGTGTACATTTGAGCTGAATGTGTCAAAATCTTAAAAATTAACAGGTGCCCAAGCAATTTCATGCTAGAATCATCATCCGGATGCCAAAATAAACTAAATACAGCAAAAGATTTGAGTGCACAACGTTTGGTTTAGGTTTGACAGCCATAATCACCTTTTTATTGCTTTAAATGCGTTTTTAGCGCATGATTGTACATTTGAGCTGAATGTGTCAAAATCTTAAAAATTAACAGGTGCCCAAGCAATTAAGTGCTAGAATCATCATCCGGATGCCAAAATAAACTAAATACAGCAAAAGATTTGAGTGCACAACGTTTGGTTTAGATTTGACAGCCATAATCAGCAATTGTGTACATTTGAGCTGAATGTGTCAAAATCTTAAAAATTAACAGGTGCCCAAGCAATTTCATGCTAGAATCATCATCCGGATGCCAAAATAAACTAAATACAGCAAAAGATTTGAGTGCACAACGTTTGGTTTAGGTTTGACAGCCATAATCACCTTTTTATTGCTTTAAATGCGTTTTTAGCGCATGATTGTACATTTGAGCTGAATGTGTCAAAATCTTAAAAATTAACAGGTGCCCAAGCAATTAAGTGCTAGAATCATCATCCGGATGCCAAAATAAACTAAATACAGCAAAAGATTTGAGTGCACAACGTTTGGTTTAGATTTGACAGCCATAATCAGCAATTGTGTACATTTGAGCTGAATGTGTCAAAATCTTAAAAATTAACAGGTGCCCAAGCAATTTCATGCTAGAATCATCATCCGGATGCCAAAATAAACTAAATACAGCAAAAGATTTGAGTGCACAACGTTTGGTTTAGGTTTGACAGCCATAATCACCTTTTTATTGCTTTAAATGCGTTTTTAGCGCATGATTGTACATTTGAGCTGAATGTGTCAAAATCTTAAAAATTAACAGGTGCCCAAGCAATTTCATGCTAGAATCATCATCCGGATGCCAAAATAAACTAAATACAGCAAAAGATTTGAGTGCACAACGTTTGGTTTAGATTTGACAGCCATAATCAGCAATTGTGTACATTTGAGCTGAATGTGTCAAAATCTTAAAAATTAACAGGTGCCCAAGCAATTTCATGCTAGAATCATCATCCGGATGCCAAAATAAACTAAATACAGCAAAAGATTTGAGTGCACAACGTTTGGTTTAGGTTTGACAGCCATAATCACCTTTTTATTGCTTTAAATGCGTTTTTAGCGCATGATTGTACATTTGAGCTGAATGTGTCAAAATCTTAAAAATTAACAGGTGCCCAAGCAATTAAGTGCTAGAATCATCATCCGGATGCCAAAATAAACTAAATACAGCAAAAGATTTGAGTGCACAACGTTTGGTTTAGGTTTGACAGCCATAATCACCTTTTTATTGCTTTAAATGCGTTTTTAGCGCCTGATTGTACATTTGAGCTGAATGTGTCAAAATCTTAAAAATTAACAGGTGCCCAAGCAATTTCATGCTAGAATCATCATCCGGATGCCAAAATAAACTAAATACAGCAAAAGATTTGAGTGCACAACGTTTGGTTTAGATTTGACAGCCATAATCAGCAATTGTGTACATTTGAGCTGAATGTGTCAAAATCTTAAAAATTAACAGGTGCCCAAGCAATTTCATGCTAGAATCATCATCCGGATGCCAAAATAAACTAAATACAGCAAAAGATTTGAGTGCACAACGTTTGGTTTAGGTTTGACAGCCATAATCACCTTTTTATTGCTTTAAATGCGTTTTTAGCGCATGATTGTACATTTGAGCTGAATGTGTCAAAATCTTAAAAATTAACAGGTGCCCAAGCAATTTCATGCTAGAATCATCATCCGGATGCCAAAATAAACTAAATACAGCAAAAGATTTGAGTGCACAACGTTTGGTTTAGGTTTGACAGCCATAATCACCTTTTTATTGCTTTAAATGCGTTTTTAGCGCATGATTGTACATTTGAGCTGAATGTGTCAAAATCTTAAAAATTAACAGGTGCCCAAGCAATTAAGTGCTAGAATCATCATCCGGATGCCAAAATAAACTAAATACAGCAAAAGATTTGAGTGCACAACGTTTGGTTTAGATTTGACAGCCATAATCAGCAATTGTGTACATTTGAGCTGAATGTGTCAAAATCTTAAAAATTAACAGGTGCCCAAGCAATTTCATGCTAGAATCATCATCCGGATGCCAAAATAAACTAAATACAGCAAAAGATTTGAGTGCACAACGTTTGGTTTAGGTTTGACAGCCATAATCACCTTTTTATTGCTTTAAATGCGTTTTTAGCGCATGATTGTACATTTGAGCTGAATGTGTCAAAATCTTAAAAATTAACAGGTGCCCAAGCAATTTCATGCTAGAATCATCATCCGGATGCCAAAATAAACTAAATACAGCAAAAGATTTGAGTGCACAACGTTTGGTTTAGATTTGACAGCCATAATCAGCAATTGTGTACATTTGAGCTGAATGTGTCAAAATCTTAAAAATTAACAGGTGCCCAAGCAATTTCATGCTAGAATCATCATCCGGATGCCAAAATAAACTAAATACAGCAAAAGATTTGAGTGCACAACGTTTGGTTTAGGTTTGACAGCCATAATCACCTTTTTATTGCTTTAAATGCGTTTTTAGCGCATGATTGTACATTTGAGCTGAATGTGTCAAAATCTTAAAAATTAACAGGTGCCCAAGCAATTAAGTGCTAGAATCATCATCCGGATGCCAAAATAAACTAAATACAGCAAAAGATTTGAGTGCACAACGTTTGGTTTAGGTTTGACAGCCATAATCACCTTTTTATTGCTTTAAATGCGTTTTTAGCGCCTGATTGTACATTTGAGCTGAATGTGTCAAAATCTTAAAAATTAACAGGTGCCCAAGCAATTTCATGCTAGAATCATCATCCGGATGCCAAAATAAACTAAATACAGCAAAAGATTTGAGTGCACAACGTTTGGTTTAGATTTGACAGCCATAATCAGCAATTGTGTACATTTGAGCTGAATGTGTCAAAATCTTAAAAATTAACAGGTGCCCAAGCAATTTCATGCTAGAATCATCATCCGGATGCCAAAATAAACTAAATACAGCAAAAGATTTGAGTGCACAACGTTTGGTTTAGGTTTGACAGCCATAATCACCTTTTTATTGCTTTAAATGCGTTTTTAGCGCATGATTGTACATTTGAGCTGAATGTGTCAAAATCTTAAAAATTAACAGGTGCCCAAGCAATTTCATGCTAGAATCATCATCCGGATGCCAAAATAAACTAAATACAGCAAAAGATTTGAGTGCACAACGTTTGGTTTAGATTTGACAGCCATAATCAGCAATTGTGTACATTTGAGCTGAATGTGTCAAAATCTTAAAAATTAACAGGTGCCCAAGCAATTTCATGCTAGAATCATCATCCGGATGCCAAAATAAACTAAATACAGCAAAAGATTTGAGTGCACAACGTTTGGTTTAGGTTTGACAGCCATAATCCCCTTTTTATTGCTTTAAATGCGTTTTTAGCGCCTGATTGTACATTTGAGCTGAATGTGTCAAAATCTTAAAAATTAACAGGTGCCCAAGCAATTTCATGCTAGAATCATCATCCGGATGCCAAAATAAACTAAATACAGCAAAAGATTTGAGTGCACAACGTTTGGTTTAGATTTGACAGCCATAATCAGCAATTGTGTACATTTGAGCTGAATGTGTCAAAATCTTAAAAATTAACAGGTGCCCAAGCAATTTCATGCTAGAATCATCATCCGGATGCCAAAATAAACTAAATACAGCAAAAGATTTGAGTGCACAACGTTTGGTTTAGGTTTGACAGCCATAATCACCTTTTTATTGCTTTAAATGCGTTTTTAGCGCATGATTGTACATTTGAGCTGAATGTGTCAAAATCTTAAAAATTAACAGGTGCCCAAGCAATTTCATGCTAGAATCATCATCCGGATGCCAAAATAAACTAAATACAGCAAAAGATTTGAGTGCACAACGTTTGGTTTAGATTTGACAGCCATAATCAGCAATTGTGTACATTTGAGCTGAATGTGTCAAAATCTTAAAAATTAACAGGTGCCCAAGCAATTTCATGCTAGAATCATCATCCGGATGCCAAAATAAACTAAATACAGCAAAAGATTTGAGTGCACAACGTTTGGTTTAGGTTTGACAGCCATAATCACCTTTTTATTGCTTTAAATGCGTTTTTAGCGCATGATTGTACATTTGAGCTGAATGTGTCAAAATCTTAAAAATTAACAGGTGCCCAAGCAATTTCATGCTAGAATCATCATCCGGATGCCAAAATAAACTAAATACAGCAAAAGATTTGAGTGCACAACGTTTGGTTTAGATTTGACAGCCATAATCAGCAATTGTGTACATTTGAGCTGAATGTGTCAAAATCTTAAAAATTAACAGGTGCCCAAGCAATTTCATGCTAGAATCATCATCCGGATGCCAAAATAAACTAAATACAGCAAAAGATTTGAGTGCACAACGTTTGGTTTAGGTTTGACAGCCATAATCACCTTTTTATTGCTTTAAATGCGTTTTTAGCGCATGATTGTACATTTGAGCTGAATGTGTCAAAATCTTAAAAATTAACAGGTGCCCAAGCAATTTCATGCTAGAATCATCATCCGGATGCCAAAATAAACTAAATACAGCAAAAGATTTGAGTGCACAACGTTTGGTTTAGGTTTGACAGCCATAATCACCTTTTTATTGCTTTAAATGCGTTTTTAGCGCATGATTGTACATTTGAGCTGAATGTGTCAAAATCTTAAAAATTAACAGGTGCCCAAGCAATTTCATGCTAGAATCATCATCCGGATGCCAAAATAAACTAAATACAGCAAAAGATTTGAGTGCACAACGTTTGGTTTAGATTTGACAGCCATAATCAGCAATTGTGTACATTTGAGCTGAATGTGTCAAAATCTTAAAAATTAACAGGTGCCCAAGCAATTTCATGCTAGAATCATCATCCGGATGCCAAAATAAACTAAATACAGCAAAAGATTTGAGTGCACAACGTTTGGTTTAGGTTTGACAGCCATAATCACCTTTTTATTGCTTTAAATGCGTTTTTAGCGCATGATTGTACATTTGAGCTGAATGTGTCAAAATCTTAAAAATTAACAGGTGCCCAAGCAATTTCATGCTAGAATCATCATCCGGATGCCAAAATAAACTAAATACAGCAAAAGATTTGAGTGCACAACGTTTGGTTTAGATTTGACAGCCATAATCAGCAATTGTGTACATTTGAGCTGAATGTGTCAAAATCTTAAAAATTAACAGGTGCCCAAGCAATTTCATGCTAGAATCATCATCCGGATGCCAAAATAAACTAAATACAGCAAAAGATTTGAGTGCACAACGTTTGGTTTAGGTTTGACAGCCATAATCACCTTTTTATTGCTTTAAATGCGTTTTTAGCGCATGATTGTACATTTGAGCTGAATGTGTCAAAATCTTAAAAATTAACAGGTGCCCAAGCAATTTCATGCTAGAATCATCATCCGGATGCCAAAATAAACTAAATACAGCAAAAGATTTGAGTGCACAACGTTTGGTTTAGATTTGACAGCCATAATCAGCAATTGTGTACATTTGAGCTGAATGTGTCAAAATCTTAAAAATTAACAGGTGCCCAAGCAATTTCATGCTAGAATCATCATCCGGATGCCAAAATAAACTAAATACAGCAAAAGATTTGAGTGCACAACGTTTGGTTTAGGTTTGACAGCCATAATCACCTTTTTATTGCTTTAAATGCGTTTTTAGCGCATGATTGTACATTTGAGCTGAATGTGTCAAAATCTTAAAAATTAACAGGTGCCCAAGCAATTTCATGCTAGAATCATCATCCGGATGCCAAAATAAACTAAATACAGCAAAAGATTTGAGTGCACAACGTTTGGTTTAGATTTGACAGCCATAATCAGCAATTGTGTACATTTGAGCTGAATGTGTCAAAATCTTAAAAATTAACAGGTGCCCAAGCAATTTCATGCTAGAATCATCATCCGGATGCCAAAATAAACTAAATACAGCAAAAGATTTGAGTGCACAACGTTTGCTTTAGATTTGACAGCCATAATCAGCAATTGTGTACATTTGAGCTGAATGTGTCAAAATCTTAAAAATTAACAGGTGCCCAAGCAATTAAGTGCTAGAATCATCATCCGGATGCCAAAATAAACTAAATACAGCAAAAGATTTGAGTGCACAACGTTTGGTTTAGATTTGACAGCCATAATCAGCAATTGTGTACATTTGAGCTGAATGTGTCAAAATCTTAAAAATTAACAGGTGCCCAAGCAATTTCATGCTAGAATCATCATCCGGATGCCAAAATAAACTAAATACAGCAAAAGATTTGAGTGCACAACGTTTGGTTTAGGTTTGACAGCCATAATCACCTTTTTATTGCTTTAAATGCGTTTTTAGCGCATGATTGTACATTTGAGCTGAATGTGTCAAAATCTTAAAAATTAACAGGTGCCCAAGCAATTTCATGCTAGAATCATCATCCGGATGCCAAAATAAACTAAATACAGCAAAAGATTTGAGTGCACAACGTTTGGTTTAGATTTGACAGCCATAATCAGCAATTGTGTACATTTGAGCTGAATGTGTCAAAATCTTAAAAATTAACAGGTGCCCAAGCAATTTCATGCTAGAATCATCATCCGGATGCCAAAATAAACTAAATACAGCAAAAGATTTGAGTGCACAACGTTTGGTTTAGGTTTGACAGCCATAATCACCTTTTTATTGCTTTAAATGCGTTTTTAGCGCATGATTGTACATTTGAGCTGAATGTGTCAAAATCTTAAAAATTAACAGGTGCCCAAGCAATTAAGTGCTAGAATCATCATCCGGATGCCAAAATAAACTAAATACAGCAAAAGATTTGAGTGCACAACGTTTGGTTTAGATTTGACAGCCATAATCAGCAATTGTGTACATTTGAGCTGAATGTGTCAAAATCTTAAAAATTAACAGGTGCCCAAGCAATTTCATGCTAGAATCATCATCCGGATGCCAAAATAAACTAAATACAGCAAAAGATTTGAGTGCACAACGTTTGGTTTAGGTTTGACAGCCATAATCACCTTTTTATTGCTTTAAATGCGTTTTTAGCGCATGATTGTACATTTGAGCTGAATGTGTCAAAATCTTAAAAATTAACAGGTGCCCAAGCAATTTCATGCTAGAATCATCATCCGGATGCCAAAATAAACTAAATACAGCAAAAGATTTGAGTGCACAACGTTTGGTTTAGATTTGACAGCCATAATCAGCAATTGTGTACATTTGAGCTGAATGTGTCAAAATCTTAAAAATTAACAGGTGCCCAAGCAATTTCATGCTAGAATCATCATCCGGATGCCAAAATAAACTAAATACAGCAAAAGATTTGAGTGCACAACGTTTGGTTTAGGTTTGACAGCCATAATCACCTTTTTATTGCTTTAAATGCGTTTTTAGCGCATGATTGTACATTTGAGCTGAATGTGTCAAAATCTTAAAAATTAAAAGGTGCCCAAGCAATTTCATGCAAGAATCATCATCCGGATGCCAAAATAAACTAAATACAGCAAAAGATTTGAGTGCACAACGTTTGGTTTAGATTTGACAGCCATAATCAGCAATTGTGTACATTTGAGCTGAATGTGTCACAATCTTAAAAATTAACAGGTGCCCAAGCAATTTCATGCTAGAATCATCATCCGGATGCCAAAATAAACTAAATACAGCAAAAGATTTGAGTGCACAACGTTTGGTTTAGGTTTGACAGCCATAATCACCTTTTTATTGCTTTAAATGCGTTTGTAGCGCATGATTGTACATTTGAGCTGAATGTGTCAAAATCTTAAAAATTAACAGGTGCCCAAGCAATTAAGTGCTAGAATCATCATCCGGATGCCAAAATAAACTAAATACAGCAAAAGATTTGAGTGCACAACGTTTGGTTTAGATTTGACAGCCATAATCAGCAATTGTGTACATTTGAGCTGAATGTGTCAAAATCTTAAAAATTAACAGGTGCCCAAGCAATTTCATGCTAGAATCATCATCCGGATGCCAAAATAAACTAAATACAGCAAAAGATTTGAGTGCACAACGTTTGGTTTAGATTTGACAGCCATAATCAGCAATTGTGTACATTTGAGCTGAATGTGTCAAAATCTTAAAAATTAACAGGTGCCCAAGCAATTTCATGCTAGAATCATCATCCGGATGCCAAAATAAACTAAATACAGCAAAAGATTTGAGTGCACAACGTTTGGTTTAGGTTTGACAGCCATAATCACCTTTTTATTGCTTTAAATGCGTTTTTAGCGCATGATTGTACATTTGAGCTGAATGTGTCAAAATCTTAAAAATTAACAGGTGCCCAAGCAATTTCATGCTAGAATCATCATCCGGATGCCAAAATAAACTAAATACAGCAAAAGATTTGAGTGCACAACGTTTGGTTTAGGTTTGACAGCCATAATCACCTTTTTATTGCTTTAAATGCGTTTTTAGCGCATGATTGTACATTTGAGCTGAATGTGTCAAAATCTTAAAAATTAACAGGTGCCCAAGCAATTTCATGCTAGAATCATCATCCGGATGCCAAAATAAACTAAATACAGCAAAAGATTTGAGTGCACAACGTTTGGTTTAGATTTGACAGCCATAATCAGCAATTGTGTACATTTGAGCTGAATGTGTCAAAATCTTAAAAATTAACAGGTGCCCAAGCAATTTCATGCTAGAATCATCATCCGGATGCCAAAATAAACTAAATACAGCAAAAGATTTGAGTGCACAACGTTTGGTTTAGGTTTGACAGCCATAATCACCTTTTTATTGCTTTAAATGCGTTTTTAGCGCATGATTGTACATTTGAGCTGAATGTGTCAAAATCTTAAAAATTAACAGGTGCCCAAGCAATTTCATGCTAGAATCATCATCCGGATGCCAAAATAAACTAAATACAGCAAAAGATTTGAGTGCACGTTTGGTTTAGATTTGACAGCCATAATCAGCAATTGTGTACATTTGAGCTGAATGTGTCAAAATCTTAAAAATTAACAGGTGCCCAAGCAATTTCATGCTAGAATCATCATCCGGATGCCAAAATAAACTAAATACAGCAAAAGATTTGAGTGCACAACGTTTGGTTTAGGTTTGACAGCCATAATCACCTTTTTATTGCTTTAAATGCGTTTTTAGCGCATGATTGTACATTTGAGCTCAATGTGTCAAAATCTTAAAAATTAACAGGTGCCCAAGCAATTAAGTGCTAGAATCATCATCCGGATGCCAAAATAAACTAAATACAGCAAAAGATTTGAGTGCACAACGCTTGGTTTAGATTTGACAGCCATAATCAGCAATTGTGTACATTTGAGCTGAATGTGTCAAAATCTTAAAAATTAACAGGTGCCCAAACAATTTCATGCTAGAATCATCATCCGGATGCCAAAATAAACTAAATACAGCAAAAGATTTGAGTGCACAACGTTTGATTTAGGTTTGACAGCCATAATCACCTTTTTATTGCTTTAAATGCGTTTTTAGCGCATGATTGTACATTTGAGCTGAATGTGTCAAAATCTTAAAAATTAACAGGTGCCCAAGCAATTTCATGCTAGAATCATCATCCGGATGCCAAAATAAACTAAATATAGCAAAAGATTTGAGTGCACAACGTTTGGTTTAGATTTGACAGCCATAATCAGCAATTGTGTACATTTTAGCTGAATGTGTCAAAATCTTAAAAATTAACAGGTGCCCAAGCAATTTCATGCTAGAATCATCATCCGGATGCCAAAATAAACTAAATACAGCAAAAGATTTGAGTGCACAACGTTTGGTTTAGGTTTGACAGCCATAATCACCTTTTTATTGCTTTAAATGCGTTTTTAGCGCATGATTGTACATTTGAGCTGAATGTGTCAAAATCTTAAAAATTAACAGGTGCCCAAGCAATTTCATGCTAGAATCATCATCCGGATGCCAAAATAAACTAAATACAGCAAAAGATTTGAGTGCACAACGTTTGGTTTAGATTTGACAGCCATAATCAGCAATTGTGTACATTTGAGCTGAATGTGTCAAAATCTTAAAAATTAACAGGTGCCCAAGCAATTTCATGCTAGAATCATCATCCGGATGCCAAAATAAACTAAATACAGCAAAAGATTTGAGTGCACAACGTTTGGTTTAGGTTTGACAGCCATAATCACCTTTTTATTGCTTTAAATGCGTTTTTAGCGCATGATTGTACATTTGAGCTCAATGTGTCAAAATCTTAAAAATTAACAGGTGCCCAAGCAATTAAGTGCTAGAATCATCATCCGGATGCCAAAATAAACTAAATACAGCAAAAGATTTGAGTGCACAACGCTTGGTTTAGATTTGACAGCCATAATCAGCAATTGTGTACATTTGAGCTGAATGTGTCAAAATCTTAAAAATTAACAGGTGCCCAAACAATTTCATGCTAGAATCATCATCCGGATGCCAAAATAAACTAAATACAGCAAAAGATTTGAGTGCACAACGTTTGATTTAGGTTTGACAGCCATAATCACCTTTTTATTGCTTTAAATGCGTTTTTAGCGCATGATTGTACATTTGAGCTGAATGTGTCAAAATCTTAAAAATTAACAGGTGCCCAAGCAATTTCATGCTAGAATCATCATCCGGATGCCAAAATAAACTAAATATAGCAAAAGATTTGAGTGCACAACGTTTGGTTTAGGTTTGACAGCCATAATCAGCAATTGTGTACATTTGAGCTGAATGTGTCAAAATCTTAAAAATTAACAGGTGCCCAAGCAATTTCATGCTAGAATCATCATCCGGATGCCAAAATAAACTAAATACAGCAAAAGATTTGAGTGCACAACGTTTGGTTTAGGTTTGACAGCCATAATCACCTTTTTATTGCTTTAAATGCGTTTTTAGCGCATGATTGTACATTTGAGCTGAATGTGTCAAAATCTTAAAAATTAACAGGTGCCCAAGCAATTTCATGCTAGAATCATCATCCGGATGCCAAAATAAACTAAATACAGCAAAAGATTTGAGTGCACAACGTTTGGTTTAGATTTGACAGCCATAATCAGCAATTGTGTACATTTGAGCTGAATGTGTCAAAATCTTAAAAATTAACAGGTGCCCAAGCAATTTCATGCTAGAATCATCATCCGGATGCCAAAATAAACTAAATACAGCAAAAGATTTGAGTGCACAACGTTTGGTTTAGGTTTGACAGCCATAATCACCTTTTTATTGCTTTAAATGCGTTTTTAGCGCATGATTGTACATTTGAGCTCAATGTGTCAAAATCTTAAAAATTAACAGGTGCCCAAGCAATTAAGTGCTAGAATCATCATCCGGATGCCAAAATAAACTAAATACAGCAAAAGATTTGAGTGCACAACGCTTGGTTTAGATTTGACAGCCATAATCAGCAATTGTGTACATTTGAGCTGAATGTGTCAAAATCTTAAAAATTAACAGGTGCCCAAACAATTTCATGCTAGAATCATCATCCGGATGCCAAAATAAACTAAATACAGCAAAAGATTTGAGTGCACAACGTTTGATTTAGGTTTGACAGCCATAATCACCTTTTTATTGCTTTAAATGCGTTTTTAGCGCATGATTGTACATTTGAGCTGAATGTGTCAAAATCTTAAAAATTAACAGGTGCCCAAGCAATTTCATGCTAGAATCATCATCCGGATGCAAAATAAACTAAATATAGCAAAAGATTTGAGTGCACAACGTTTGGTTTAGGTTTGACAGCCATAATCAGCAATTGTGTACATTTGAGCTGAATGTGTCAAAATCTTAAAAATTAACAGGTGCCCAAGCAATTTCATGCTAGAATCATCATCCGGATGCCAAAATAAACTAAATACAGCAAAAGAATTTGAGTGCACAACGTTTGGTTTAGGTTTGACAGCCATAATCACCTTTTTATTGCTTTAAATGCGTTTTTAGCGCATGATTGTACATTTGAGCTGAATGTGTCAAAATCTTAAAAATTAACAGGTGCCCAAGCAATTAAGTGCTAGAATCATCATCCGGATGCCAAAATAAACTAAATACAGCAAAAGATTTGAGTGCACAACGTTTGTTTATATTTGACAGCCATAATCAGCAATTGTGTACATTTGAGCTGAATGTGTCAAAATCTTAAAAATTAACAGGGTGCCCAAGCAATTTCATGCTAGAATCATCATCCGGATGCCAAAATAAACTAAATACAGCAAAAGATTTGAGTGCACAACGTTTGGTTTAGGTTTGACAGCCATAATCACCTTTTTATTGCTTTAAATGCGTTTTAGCGCATGATTGTACATTTGAGCTCAATGTGTCAAAATCTTAAAAATTAACAGGTGCCCAAGCAATTATGTGCTAGAATCATCATCCGGATGCCAAAATAAACTAAATACAGCAAAAGATTTGAGTGCACAACGTTTGGTTTAGATTTGACAGCCATAATCAGCAATTGTGTACATTTGAGCTGAATGTGTCAAAATCTTAAAAATTAACAGGTGCCCAAGCAATTTCATGCTAGAATCATCATCCGGATGCCAAAATAAACTAAATACAGCAAAAGATTTGAGTGCACAACGTTTGGTTTAGGTTTGACAGCCATAATCACCTTTTTATTGCTTTAAATGCGTTTTTAGCGCATGATTGTACATTTGAGCTGAATGTGTCAAAATCTTAAAAATTAACAGGTGCCCAAGCAATTTCATGCTAGAATCATCATCCGGATGCCAAAATAAACTAAATACAGCAAAAGATTTGAGTGCACAACGTTTGGTTTAGATTTGACAGCCATAATCAGCAATTGTGTACATTTGAGCTGAATGTGTCAAAATCTTAAAAATTAACAGGTGCCCAAGCAATTTCATGCTAGAATCATCATCCGGATGCCAAAATAAACTAAATACAGCAAAAGATTTGAGTGCACAACGTTTGGTTTAGGTTTGACAGCCATAATCACCTTTTTATTGCTTTAAATGCGTTTTTAGCGCATGATTGTACATTTGAGCTGAATGTGTCAAAATCTTAAAAATTAACAGGTGCCCAAGCAATTTCATGCTAGAATCATCATCCGGATGCCAAAATAAACTAAATACAGCAAAAGATTTGAGTGCACAACGTTTGGTTTAGATTTGACAGCCATAATCAGCAATTGTGTACATTTGAGCTGAATGTGTCAAAATCTTAAAAATTAACAGGTGCCCAAGCAATTTCATGCTAGAATCATCATCCGGATGCCAAAATAAACTAAATACAGCAAAAGATTTGAGTGCACAACGTTTGGTTTAGTGTTTGACAGCCATAATCACCTTTTTATTGCTTTAAATGCGTTTTTAGCGCATGATTGTACATTTGAGCTCAATGTGTCAAAATCTTAAAAATTAACAGGTGCCCAAGCAATTAAGTGCTAGAATCATCATCCGGATGCCAAAATAAACTAAATACAGCAAAAGATTTGAGTGCACAACGTTTGGTTTAGGTTTGACAGCCATAATCACCTTTTTATTGCTTTAAATGCGTTTTAGGCCCTGATTGTACATTTGAGCTGAATGTGTCAAAATCTTAAAAATTAACAGGTGCCCAAGCAATTTCATGCTAGAATCATCATCCGGATGCCAAAAATAAACTAAATACAGCAAAGGATTTGAGTGCACAACGTTTGGTTTAGATTTGACAGCCATAATCAGCAATTGTGTACATTTGAGCTGAATGTGTCAAAATCTTAAAAATTAACAGGTGCCCAAGCAATTTCATGCTAGAATCATCATCCGGATGCCAAAATAAACTAAATACAGCAAAAGATTTGAGTGCACAACGTTTGGTTTAGGTTTGACAGCCATAATCACCTTTTTATTGCTTTAAATGCGTTTTTAGCGCATGATTGTACATTTGAGCTGAATGTGTCAAAATCTTAAAAATTAACAGGTGCCCAAGCAATTTCATGCTAGAATCATCATCCGGATGCCAAAATAAACTAAATACAGCAAAAGATTTGAGTGCACAACGTTTGGTTTAGATTTGACAGCCATAATCAGCAATTGTGTACATTTGAGCTGAATGTGTCAAAATCTTAAAAATTAACAGGTGCCCAAGCAATTTCATGCTAGAATCATCATCGGATGCCAAAATAAACTAAATACAGCAAAAGATTTGAGTGCACAACGTTTGGTTTAGGTTTGACAGCCATAATCACCTTTTTATTGCTTTAAATGCGTTTTTAGCGCATGATTGTACATTTGAGCTGAATGTGTCAAAATCTTAAAAATTAACAGGTGCCCAAGCAATTCATGCTAGAATCATCATCCGGATGCCAAAATAAACTAAATACAGCAAAAGATTTGAGTGCACAACGTTTGGTTTAGATTTGACAGCCATAATCAGCAATTGTGTACATTGAGCTGAATGTGTCAAAATCTTAAAAATTAACAGGTGCCCAAGCAATTTCATGCTAGAATCATCATCCGGATGCCAAAATAAACTAAATACAGCAAAAGATTTGAGTGCACAACGTTTGGTTTAGGTTTGACAGCCATAATCACCTTTTTATTGCTTTAAATGCGTTTTTAGCGCATGATTGTACATTTGAGCTGAATGTGTCAAAATCTTAAAAATTAACAGGTGCCCAAGCAATTTCATGCTAGAATCATCATCCGGATGCCAAAATAAACTAAATACAGCAAAAGATTTGAGTGCACAACGTTTGGTTTAGATTTGACAGCC
Source organism: Festucalex cinctus (assembly GCF_051991245.1). Taxonomy (NCBI): domain Eukaryota; kingdom Metazoa; phylum Chordata; class Actinopteri; order Syngnathiformes; family Syngnathidae; genus Festucalex; species Festucalex cinctus. Next base: position 36,668 of record NW_027520337.1, read on the forward strand.
ATAATCAGCAATTGTGTACATTTGAGCTGAATGTGTCAAAATCTTAAAAATTAACAGGTGCCCAAGCAATTTCATGCTAGAATCATCATCCGGATGCCAAAATAAACTAAATACAGCAAAAGATTTGAGTGCACAACGTTTGGTTTAGGTTTGACAGCCATAATCACCTTTTTATTGCTTTAAATGCGTTTTTAGCGCATGATTGTACATTTGAGCTGAATGTGTCAAAATCTTAAAAATTAACAGGTGCCCAAGCAATTTCATGCTAGAATCATCATCCGGATGCCAAAATAACTAAATACAGCAAAAGATTTGAGTGCACAACGTTTGGTTTAGATTTGACAGCCATAATCAGCATTGTGTACATTTGAGCTGAATGTGTCAAAATCTTAAAAATTAACAGGTGCCCAAGCAATTTCATGCTAGAATCATCATCCGGATGCCAAAATAAACTAAATACAGCAAAAGATTTGAGTGCACAACGTTTGGTTTAGGTTTGACAGCCATAACAACCCTTTTTATTGCTTTAAATGCGTTTTAGCGCATGATTGTACATTTGAGCTGAATGTGTCAAAATCTTAAAAATTAACAGGTGCCCAAGCAATTTCATGCTAGAATCATCATCCGGATGCCAAAATAAACTAAATACAGCAAAAGATTTGAGTGCACAACGTTTGGTTTAGATTTGACAGCCATAATCAGCAATTGTGTACATTTGAGCTGAATGTGTCAAAATCTTAAAAATTAACAGGTGCCCAAGCAATTTCATGCTAGAATCATCATCCGGATGCCAAAATAAACTAAATACAGCAAAAGATTTGAGTGCACAACGTTTGGTTTAGGTTTGACAGCCATAATCACCTTTTTATTGCTTTAAATGCGTTTTTAGCGCATGATTGTACATTTGAGCTGAATGTGTCAAAATCTTAAAAATTAACAGGTGCCCAAGCAATTTCATGCTAGAATCATCATCCGGATGCCAAAATAAACTAAATACAGCAAAAGATTTGAGTGCACAACGTTTGGTTTAGATTTGACAGCCATAATCAGCAATTGTGTACATTTGAGCTGAATGTGTCAAAATCTTAAAAATTAACAGGTGCCCAAGCAATTTCATGCTAGAATCATCATCCGGATGCCAAAATAAACTAAATACAGCAAAAGATTTGAGTGCACAACGTTTGGTTTAGGTTTGACAGCCATAATCACCTTTTTATTGCTTTAAATGCGTTTTTAGCGCATGATTGTACATTTGAGCTGAATGTGTCAAAATCTTAAAATTAACAGGTGCCCAAGCAATTTCATGCTAGAATCATCATCCGGATGCCAAAATAAACTAAATACAGCAAAAGATTTGAGTGCACAACGTTTGGTTTAGATTTGACAGCCATAATCAGCAATTGTGTACATTTGAGCTGAATGTGTCAAAATCTTAAAAATTAACAGGTGCCCAAGCAATTTCATGCTAGAATCATCATCCGGATGCCAAAATAAACTAAATACAGCAAAAGATTTGAGTGAACAACGTTTGGTTTAGGTTTGACAGCCATAATCACCTTTTTATTGCTTTAAATGCGTTTTAAGCGCATGATTGTACATTTGAGCTGAATGTGTCAAAATCTTAAAAATTAACAGGTGCCCAAGCAATTAAGTGCTAGAATCATCATCCGGATGCCAAAATAAACTAAATACAGCAAAAGATTTGAGTGCACAACGTTTGGTTTAGATTTGACAGCCATAATCAGCAATTGTGTACATTTGAGCTGAATGTGTCAAAATCTTAAAAATTAACAGGTGCCCAAGCAATTTCATGCTAGAATCATCATCCGGATGCCAAAATAAACTAAATACAGCAAAAGATTTGAGTGCACAACGTTTGGTTTAGATTTGACAGCCATAATCAGCAATTGTGTACATTTGAGCTGAATGTGTCAAAATCTTAAAAATTAACAGGTGCCCAAGCAATTTCATGCTAGAATCATCATCCGGATGCCAAAATAAACTAAATACAGCAAAAGATTTGAGTGCACAACGTTTGGTTTAGGTTTGACAGCCATAATCACCTTTTTATTGCTTTAAATGCGTTTTTAGCGCATGATTGTACATTTGAGCTGAATGTGTCAAAATCTTAAAAATTAACAGGTGCCCAAGCAATTAAGTGCTAGAATCATCATCCGGATGCCAAAATAAACTAAATACAGCAAAAGATTTGAGTGCACAACGTTTGGTTTAGGTTTGACAGCCATAATCACCTTTTTATTGCTTTAAATGCGTTTTTAGCGCATGATTGTACATTTGAGCTCAATGTGTCAAAATCTTAAAAATTAACAGGTGCCCAAGCAATTTCATGCTAGAATCATCATCCGGATGCCAAAATAAACTAAATACAGCAAAAGATTTGAGTGCACAACGTTTGGTTTAGGTTTGACAGCCATAATCACCTTTTTATTGCTTTAAATGCGTTTTTAGCGCATGATTGTACATTTGAGCTGAATGTGTCAAAATCTTAAAAATTAACAGGTGCCCAAGCAATTTCATGCTAGAATCATCATCCGGATGCCAAAATAAACTAAATACAGCAAAAGATTTGAGTGCACAACGTTTGGTTTAGATTTGACAGCCATAATCAGCAATTGTGTACATTTGAGCTGAATGTGTCAAAATCTTAAAAATTAACAGGTGCCCAAGCAATTTCATGCTAGAATCATCATCCGGATGCCAAAATAAACTAAATACAGCAAAAGATTTGAGTGCACAACGTTTGGTTTAGGTTTGACAGCCATAATCACCTTTTTATTGCTTTAAATGCGTTTTTAGCGCATGATTGTACATTTGAGCTGAATGTGTCAAAATCTTAAAAATTAACAGGTGCCCAAGCAATTTCATGCTAGAATCATCATCCGGATGCCAAAATAAACTAAATACAGCAAAAGATTTGAGTGCACAACGTTTGGTTTAGATTTGACAGCCATAATCAGCAATTGTGTACATTTGAGCTGAATGTGTCAAAATCTTAAAAATTAACAGGTGCCCAAGCAATTTCATGCTAGAATCATCATCCGGATGCCAAAATAAACTAAATACAGCAAAAGATTTGAGTGCACAACGTTTGGTTTAGGTTTGACAGCCATAATCACCTTTTTATTGCTTTAAATGCGTTTTTAGCGCATGATTGTACATTTGAGCTGAATGTGTCAAAATCTTAAAAATTAACAGGTGCCCAAGCAATTAAGTGCTAGAATCATCATCCGGATGCCAAAATAAACTAAATACAGCAAAAGATTTGAGTGCACAACGTTTGGTTTAGATTTGACAGCCATAATCAGCAATTGTGTACATTTGAGCTGAATGTGTCAAAATCTTAAAAATTAACAGGTGCCCAAGCAATTTCATGCTAGAATCATCATCCGGATGCCAAAATAAACTAAATACAGCAAAAGATTTGAGTGCACAACGTTTGGTTTAGGTTTGACAGCCATAATCACCTTTTTATTGCTTTAAATGCGTTTTTAGCGCATGATTGTACATTTGAGCTGAATGTGTCAAAATCTTAAAAATTAACAGGTGCCCAAGCAATTTCATGCTAGAATCATCATCCGGATGCCAAAATAAACTAAATACAGCAAAAGATTTGAGTGCACAACGTTTGGTTTAGATTTGACAGCCATAATCAGCAATTGTGTACATTTGAGCTGAATGTGTCAAAATCTTAAAAATTAACAGGTGCCCAAGCAATTTCATGCTAGAATCATCATCCGGATGCCAAAATAAACTAAATACAGCAAAAGATTTGAGTGCACAACGTTTGGTTTAGGTTTGACAGCCATAATCACCTTTTTATTGCTTTAAATGCGTTTTTAGCGCATGATTGTACATTTGAGCTGAATGTGTCAAAATCTTAAAAATTAACAGGTGCCCAAGCAATTTCATGCTAGAATCATCATCCGGATGCCAAAATAAACTAAATACAGCAAAAGATTTGAGTGCACAACGTTTGGTTTAGATTTGACAGCCATAATCAGCAATTGTGTACATTTGAGCTGAATGTGTCAAAATCTTAAAAATTAACAGGTGCCCAAGCAATTTCATGCTAGAATCATCATCCGGATGCCAAAATAAACTAAATACAGCAAAAGATTTGAGTGCACAACGTTTGGTTTAGGTTTGACAGCCATTATCACCTTTTTATTGCTTTAAATGCGTTTTTAGCGCATGATTGTACATTTGAGCTGAATGTGTCAAAATCTTAAAAATTAACAGGTGCCCAAGCAATTAAGTGCTAGAATCATCATCCGGATGCCAAAATAAACTAAATACAGCAAAAGATTTGAGTGCACAACGTTTGGTTTAGATTTGACAGTCATAATCAGCAATTGTGTACATTTGAGCTGAATGTGTCAAAATCTTAAAAATTAACAGGTGCCCAAGCAATTTCATGCTAGAATCATCATCCGGATGCCAAAATAAACTAAATACAGCAAAAGATTTGAGTGCACAACGTTTGGTTTAGGTTTGACAGCCATAATCACCTTTTTATTGCTTTAAATGCGTTTTTAGCGCATGATTGTACATTTGAGCTGAATGTGTCAAAATCTTAAAAATTAACAGGTGCCCAAGCAATTTCATGCTAGAATCATCATCCGGATGCCAAAATAAACTAAATACAGCAAAAGATTTGAGTGCACAACGTTTGGTTTAGATTTGACAGCCATAATCAGCAATTGTGTACATTTGAGCTGAATGTGTCAAAATCTTAAAAATTAACAGGTGCCCAAGCAATTTCATGCTAGAATCATCATCCGGATGCCAAAATAAACTAAATACAGCAAAAGATTTGAGTGAACAACGTTTGGTTTAGGTTTGACAGCCATAATAACCTTTTTATTGCTTTAAATGCGTTTTTAGCGCATGATTGTACATTTGAGCTGAATGTGTCAAAATCTTAAAAATTAACAGGTGCCCAAGCAATTTCATGCTAGAATCATCATCCGGATGCCAAAATAAACTAAATACAGCAAAAGATTTGAGTGCACAACGTTTGGTTTAGATTTGACAGCCATAATCAGCAATTGTGTACATTTGAGCTGAATGTGTCAAAATCTTAAAAATTAACAGGTGCCCAAGCAATTTCATGCTAGAATCATCATCCGGATGCCAAAATAAACTAAATACAGCAAAAGATTTGAGTGCACAACGTTTGGTTTAGGTTTGACAGCCATAATCACCTTTTTATTGCTTTAAATGCGTTTTTAGCGCATGATTGTACATTTGAGCTGAATGTGTCAAAATCTTAAAAATTAACAGGTGCCCAAGCAATTTCATGCTAGAATCATCATCCGGATGCCAAAATAAACTAAATACAGCAAAAGATTTGAGTGCACAACGTTTGGTTTAGATTTGACAGCCATAATCAGCAATTGTGTACATTTGAGCTGAATGTGTCAAAATCTTAAAAATTAACAGGTGCCCAAGCAATTTCATGCTAGAATCATCATCCGGATGCCAAAATAAACTAAATACAGCAAAAGATTTGAGTGCACAACGTTTGGTTTAGGTTTGACAGCCATAATCACCTTTTTATTGCTTTAAATGCGTTTTTAGCGCATGATTGTACATTTGAGCTGAATGTGTCAAAATCTTAAAAATTAACAGGTGCCCAAGCAATTTCATGCTAGAATCATCATCCGGATGCCAAAATAAACTAAATACAGCAAAAGATTTGAGTGCACAACGTTTGGTTTAGATTTGACAGCCATAATCAGCAATTGTGTACATTTGAGCTGAATGTGTCAAAATCTTAAAAATTAACAGGTGCCCAAGCAATTTCATGCTAGAATCATCATCCGGATGCCAAAATAAACTAAATACAGCAAAAGATTTGAGTGCACAACGTTTGGTTTAGGTTTGACAGCCATAATCACCTTTTTATTGCTTTAAATGCGTTTTTAGCGCATGATTGTACATTTGAGCTGAATGTGTCAAAATCTTAAAAATTAACAGGTGCCCAAGCAATTTCATGCTAGAATCATCATCCGGATGCCAAAATAAACTAAATACAGCAAAAGATTTGAGTGCACAACGTTTGGTTTAGATTTGACAGCCATAATCAGCAATTGTGTACATTTGAGCTGAATGTGTCAAAATCTTAAAAATTAACAGGTGCCCAAGCAATTTCATGCTAGAATCATCATCCGGATGCCAAAATAAACTAAATACAGCAAAAGATTTGAGTGAACAACGTTTGGTTTAGGTTTGACAGCCATAATCACCTTTTTATTGCTTTAAATGCGTTTTTAGCGCATGATTGTACATTTGAGCTGAATGTGTCAAAATCTTAAAAATTAACAGGTGCCCAAGCAATTAAGTGCTAGAATCATCATCCGGATGCCAAAATAAACTAAATACAGCAAAAGATTTGAGTGCACAACGTTTGGTTTAGATTTGACAGCCATAATCAGCAATTGTGTACATTTGAGCTGAATGTGTCAAAATCTTAAAAATTAACAGGTGCCCAAGCAATTTCATGCTAGAATCATCATCCGGATGCCAAAATAAACTAAATACAGCAAAAGATTTGAGTGCACAACGTTTGGTTTAGGTTTGACAGCCATAATCACCTTTTTATTGCTTTAAATGCGTTTTTAGCGCATGATTGTACATTTGAGCTGAATGTGTCAAAATCTTAAAAATTAACAGGTGCCCAAGCAATTAAGTGCTAGAATCATCATCCGGATGCCAAAATAAACTAAATACAGCAAAAGATTTGAGTGCACAACGTTTGGTTTAGATTTGACAGCCATAATCAGCAATTGTGTACATTTGAGCTGAATGTGTCAAAATCTTAAAAATTAACAGGTGCCCAAGCAATTTCATGCTAGAATCATCATCCGGATGCCAAAATAAACTAAATACAGCAAAAGATTTGAGTGCACAACGTTTGGTTTAGGTTTGACAGCCATAATCACCTTTTTATTGCTTTAAATGCGTTTTTAGCGCATGATTGTACATTTGAGCTGAATGTGTCAAAATCTTAAAAATTAACAGGTGCCCAAGCAATTAAGTGCTAGAATCATCATCCGGATGCCAAAATAAACTAAATACAGCAAAAGATTTGAGTGCACAACGTTTGGTTTAGATTTGACAGCCATAATCAGCAATTGTGTACATTTGAGCTGAATGTGTCAAAATCTTAAAAATTAACAGGTGCCCAAGCAATTTCATGCTAGAATCATCATCCGGATGCCAAAATAAACTAAATACAGCAAAAGATTTGAGTGCACAACGTTTGGTTTAGGTTTGACAGCCATAATCACCTTTTTATTGCTTTAAATGCGTTTTTAGCGCATGATTGTACATTTGAGCTGAATGTGTCAAAATCTTAAAAATTAACAGGTGCCCAAGCAATTTCATGCTAGAATCATCATCCGGATGCCAAAATAAACTAAATACAGCAAAAGATTTGAGTGCACAACGTTTGGTTTAGATTTGACAGCCATAATCAGCAATTGTGTACATTTGAGCTGAATGTGTCAAAATCTTAAAAATTAACAGGTGCCCAAGCAATTTCATGCTAGAATCATCATCCGGATGCCAAAATAAACTAAATACAGCAAAAGATTTGAGTGAACAACGTTTGGTTTAGGTTTGACAGCCACAATCACCTTTTTATTGCTTTAAATGCGTTTTTAGCGCATGATTGTACATTTGAGCTGAATGTGTCAAAATCTTAAAAATTAACAGGTGCCCAAGCAATTAAGTGCTAGAATCATCATCCGGATGCCAAAATAAACTAAATACAGCAAAAGATTTGAGTGCACAACGTTTGGTTTAGATTTGACAGCCATAATCAGCAATTGTGTACATTTGAGCTGAATGTGTCAAAATCTTAAAAATTAACAGGTGCCCAAGCAATTTCATGCTAGAATCATCATCCGGATGCCAAAATAAACTAAATACAGCAAAAGATTTGAGTGCACAACGTTTGGTTTAGGTTTGACAGCCATAATCACCTTTTTATTGCTTTAAATGCGTTTTTAGCGCATGATTGTACATTTGAGCTGAATGTGTCAAAATCTTAAAAATTAACAGGTGCCCAAGCAATTAAGTGCTAGAATCATCATCCGGATGCCAAAATAAACTAAATACAGCAAAAGATTTGAGTGAACAACGTTTGGTTTAGGTTTGACAGCCATAATCACCTTTTTATTGCTTTAAATGCGTTTTTAGCGCATGATTGTACATTTGAGCTGAATGTGTCAAAATCTTAAAAATTAACAGGTGCCCAAGCAATTAAGTGCTAGAATCATCATCCGGATGCCAAAATAAACTAAATACAGCAAAAGATTTGAGTGCACAACGTTTGGTTTAGATTTGACAGCCATAATCAGCAATTGTGTACATTTGAGCTGAATGTGTCAAAATCTTAAAAATTAACAGGTGCCCAAGCAATTTCATGCTAGAATCATCATCCGGATGCCAAAATAAACTAAATACAGCAAAAGATTTGAGTGCACAACGTTTGGTTTAGGTTTGACAGCCATAATCACCTTTTTATTGCTTTAAATGCGTTTTTAGCGCATGATTGTACATTTGAGCTGAATGTGTCAAAATCTTAAAAATTAACAGGTGCCCAAGCAATTAAGTGCTAGAATCATCATCCGGATGCCAAAATAAACTAAATACAGCAAAAGATTTGAGTGCACAACGTTTGGTTTAGATTTGACAGCCATAATCAGCAATTGTGTACATTTGAGCTGAATGTGTCAAAATCTTAAAAATTAACAGGTGCCCAAGCAATTTCATGCTAGAATCATCATCCGGATGCCAAAATAAACTAAATACAGCAAAAGATTTGAGTGCACAACGTTTGGTTTAGGTTTGACAGCCATAATCACCTTTTTATTGCTTTAAATGCGTTTTTAGCGCATGATTGTACATTTGAGCTGAATGTGTCAAAATCTTAAAAATTAACAGGTGCCCAAGCAATTAAGTGCTAGAATCATCATCCGGATGCCAAAATAAACTAAATACAGCAAAAGATTTGAGTGCACAACGTTTGGTTTAGATTTGACAGCCATAATCAGCAATTGTGTACATTTGAGCTGAATGTGTCAAAATCTTAAAAATTAACAGGTGCCCAAGCAATTTCATGCTAGAATCATCATCCGGATGCCAAAATAAACTAAATACAGCAAAAGATTTGAGTGCACAACGTTTGGTTTAGGTTTGACAGCCATAATCACCTTTTTATTGCTTTAAATGCGTTTTTAGCGCATGATTGTACATTTGAGCTGAATGTGTCAAAATCTTAAAAATTAACAGGTGCCCAAGCAATTAAGTGCTAGAATCATCATCCGGATGCCAAAATAAACTAAATACAGCAAAAGATTTGAGTGCACAACGTTTGGTTTAGATTTGACAGCCATAATCAGCAATTGTGTACATTTGAGCTGAATGTGTCAAAATCTTAAAAATTAACAGGTGCCCAAGCAATTTCATGCTAGAATCATCATCCGGATGCCAAAATAAACTAAATACAGCAAAAGATTTGAGTGCACAACGTTTGGTTTAGGTTTGACAGCCATAATCACCTTTTTATTGCTTTAAATGCGTTTTTAGCGCATGATTGTACATTTGAGCTGAATGTGTCAAAATCTTAAAAATTAACAGGTGCCCAAGCAATTAAGTGCTAGAATCATCATCCGGATGCCAAAATAAACTAAATACAGCAAAAGATTTGAGTGCACAACGTTTGGTTTAGATTTGACAGCCATAATCAGCAATTGTGTACATTTGAGCTGAATGTGTCAAAATCTTAAAAATTAACAGGTGCCCAAGCAATTTCATGCTAGAATCATCATCCGGATGCCAAAATAAACTAAATACAGCAAAAGATTTGAGTGCACAACGTTTGGTTTAGGTTTGACAGCCATAATCACCTTTTTATTGCTTTAAATGCGTTTTTAGCGCATGATTGTACATTTGAGCTGAATGTGTCAAAATCTTAAAAATTAACAGGTGCCCAAGCAATTTCATGCTAGAATCATCATCCGGATGCCAAAATAAACTAAATACAGCAAAAGATTTGAGTGCACAACGTTTGGTTTAGATTTGACAGCCATAATCAGCAATTGTGTACATTTGAGCTGAATGTGTCAAAATCTTAAAAATTAACAGGTGCCCAAGCAATTTCATGCTAGAATCATCATCCGGATGCCAAAATAAACTAAATACAGCAAAAGATTTGAGTGAACAACGTTTGGTTTAGGTTTGACAGCCATAATCACCTTTTTATTGCTTTAAATGCGTTTTTAGCGCATGATTGTACATTTGAGCTGAATGTGTCAAAATCTTAAAAATTAACAGGTGCCCAAGCAATTAAGTGCTAGAATCATCATCCGGATGCCAAAATAAACTAAATACAGCAAAAGATTTGAGTGCACAACGTTTGGTTTAGATTTGACAGCCATAATCAGCAATTGTGTACATTTGAGCTGAATGTGTCAAAATCTTAAAAATTAACAGGTGCCCAAGCAATTTCATGCTAGAATCATCATCCGGATGCCAAAATAAACTAAATACAGCAAAAGATTTGAGTGCACAACGTTTGGTTTAGGTTTGACAGCCATAATCACCTTTTTATTGCTTTAAATGCGTTTTTAGCGCATGATTGTACATTTGAGCTGAATGTGTCAAAATCTTAAAAATTAACAGGTGCCCAAGCAATTAAGTGCTAGAATCATCATCCGGATGCCAAAATAAACTAAATACAGCAAAAGATTTGAGTGAACAACGTTTGGTTTAGGTTTGACAGCCATAATCACCTTTTTATTGCTTTAAATGCGTTTTTAGCGCATGATTGTACATTTGAGCTGAATGTGTCAAAATCTTAAAAATTAACAGGTGCCCAAGCAATTAAGTGCTAGAATCATCATCCGGATGCCAAAATAAACTAAATACAGCAAAAGATTTGAGTGCACAACGTTTGGTTTAGATTTGACAGCCATAATCAGCAATTGTGTACATTTGAGCTGAATGTGTCAAAATCTTAAAAATTAACAGGTGCCCAAGCAATTTCATGCTAGAATCATCATCCGGATGCCAAAATAAACTAAATACAGCAAAAGATTTGAGTGCACAACGTTTGGTTTAGGTTTGACAGCCATAATCACCTTTTTATTGCTTTAAATGCGTTTTTAGCGCATGATTGTACATTTGAGCTGAATGTGTCAAAATCTTAAAAATTAACAGGTGCCCAAGCAATTAAGTGCTAGAATCATCATCCGGATGCCAAAATAAACTAAATACAGCAAAAGATTTGAGTGCACAACGTTTGGTTTAGATTTGACAGCCATAATCAGCAATTGTGTACATTTGAGCTGAATGTGTCAAAATCTTAAAAATTAACAGGTGCCCAAGCAATTTCATGCTAGAATCATCATCCGGATGCCAAAATAAACTAAATACAGCAAAAGATTTGAGTGCACAACGTTTGGTTTAGGTTTGACAGCCATAATCACCTTTTTATTGCTTTAAATGCGTTTTTAGCGCATGATTGTACATTTGAGCTGAATGTGTCAAAATCTTAAAAATTAACAGGTGCCCAAGCAATTAAGTGCTAGAATCATCATCCGGATGCCAAAATAAACTAAATACAGCAAAAGATTTGAGTGCACAACGTTTGGTTTAGATTTGACAGCCATAATCAGCAATTGTGTACATTTGAGCTGAATGTGTCAAAATCTTAAAAATTAACAGGTGCCCAAGCAATTTCATGCTAGAATCATCATCCGGATGCCAAAATAAACTAAATACAGCAAAAGATTTGAGTGCACAACGTTTGGTTTAGGTTTGACAGCCATAATCACCTTTTTATTGCTTTAAATGCGTTTTTAGCGCATGATTGTACATTTGAGCTGAATGTGTCAAAATCTTAAAAATTAACAGGTGCCCAACCAATTTCATGCTAGAATCATCATCCGGATGCCAAAATAAACTAAATACAGCAAAAGATTTGAGTGCACAACGTTTGGTTTAGATTTGACAGCCATAATCAGCAATTGTGTACATTTGAGCTGAATGTGTCAAAATCTTAAAAATTAACAGGTGCCCAAGCAATTTCATGCTAGAATCATCATCCGGATGCCAAAATAAACTAAATACAGCAAAAGATTTGAGTGCACAACGTTTGGTTTAGGTTTGACAGCCATAATCACCTTTTTATTGCTTTAAATGCGTTTTTAGCGCATGATTGTACATTTGAGCTGAATGTGTCAAAATCTTAAAAATTAACAGGTGCCCAAGCAATTAAGTGCTAGAATCATCATCCGGATGCCAAAATAAACTAAATACAGCAAAAGATTTGAGTGCACAACGTTTGGTTTAGATTTGACAGCCATAATCAGCAATTGTGTACATTTGAGCTGAATGTGTCAAAATCTTAAAAATTAACAGGTGCCCAAGCAATTTCATGCTAGAATCATCATCCGGATGCCAAAATAAACTAAATACAGCAAAAGATTTGAGTGCACAACGTTTGGTTTAGGTTTGACAGCCATAATCACCTTTTTATTGCTTTAAATGCGTTTTTAGCGCATGATTGTACATTTGAGCTGAATGTGTCAAAATCTTAAAAATTAACAGGTGCCCAAGCAATTTCATGCTAGAATCATCATCCGGATGCCAAAATAAACTAAATACAGCAAAAGATTTGAGTGCACAACGTTTGGTTTAGATTTGACAGCCATAATCAGCAATTGTGTACATTTGAGCTGAATGTGTCAAAATCTTAAAAATTAACAGGTGCCCAAGCAATTTCATGCTAGAATCATCATCCGGATGCCAAAATAAACTAAATACAGCAAAAGATTTGAGTGCACAACGTTTGGTTTAGGTTTGACAGCCATAATCACCTTTTTATTGCTTTAAATGCGTTTTTAGCGCATGATTGTACATTTGAGCTGAATGTGTCAAAATCTTAAAAATTAACAGGTGCCCAAGCAATTAAGTGCTAGAATCATCATCCGGATGCCAAAATAAACTAAATACAGCAAAAGATTTGAGTGCACAACGTTTGGTTTAGATTTGACAGCCATAATCACCTTTTTATTGCTTTAAATGCGTTTTTAGCGCATGATTGTACATTTGAGCTCAATGTGTCAAAATCTTAAAAATTAACAGGTGCCCAAGCAATTAAGTGCTAGAATCATCATCCGGATGCCAAAATAAACTAAATACAGCAAAAGATTTGAGTGCACAACGTTTGGTTTAGATTTGACAGCCATAATCAGCAATTGTGTACATTTGAGCTGAATGTGTCAAAATCTTAAAAATTAACAGGTGCCCAAGCAATTTCATGCTAGAATCATCATCCGGATGCCAAAATAAACTAAATACAGCAAAAGATTTGAGTGCACAACGTTTGGTTTAGGTTTGACAGCCATAATCACCTTTTTATTGCTTTAAATGCGTTTTTAGCGCATGATTGTACATTTGAGCTGAATGTGTCAAAATCTTAAAAATTAACAGGTGCCCAAGCAATTTCATGCTAGAATCATCATCCGGATGCCAAAATAAACTAAATATAGCAAAAGATTTGAGTGCACAACGTTTGGTTTAGATTTGACAGCCATAATCAGCAATTGTGTACATTTGAGCTGAATGTGTCAAAATCTTAAAAATTAACAGGTGCCCAAGCAATTTCATGCTAGAATCATCATCCGGATGCCAAAATAAACTAAATACAGCAAAAGATTTGAGTGCACAACGTTTGGTTTAGGTTTGACAGCCATAATCACCTTTTTATTGCTTTAAATGCGTTTTTAGCGCATGATTGTACATTTGAGCTGAATGTGTCAAAATCTTAAAAATTAACAGGTGCCCAAGCAATTAAGTGCTAGAATCATCATCCGGATGCCAAAATAAACTAAATACAGCAAAAGATTTGAGTGCACAACGTTTGGTTTAGATTTGACAGCCATAATCAGCAATTGTGTACATTTGAGCTGAATGTGTCAAAATCTTAAAAATTAACAGGTGCCCAAGCAATTTCATGCTAGAATCATCATCCGGATGCCAAAATAAACTAAATACAGCAAAAGATTTGAGTGCACAACGTTTGGTTTAGGTTTGACAGCCATAATCACCTTTTTATTGCTTTAAATGCGTTTTTAGCGCATGATTGTACATTTGAGCTGAATGTGTCAAAATCTTAAAAATTAACAGGTGCCCAAGCAATTTCATGCTAGAATCATCATCCGGATGCCAAAATAAACTAAATACAGCAAAAGATTTGAGTGCACAACGTTTGGTTTAGATTTGACAGCCATAATCAGCAATTGTGTACATTTGAGCTGAATGTGTCAAAATCTTAAAAATTAACAGGTGCCCAAGCAATTTCATGCTAGAATCATCATCCGGATGCCAAAATAAACTAAATACAGCAAAAGATTTGAGTGCACAACGTTTGGTTTAGGTTTGACAGCCATAATCACCTTTTTATTGCTTTAAATGCGTTTTTAGCGCATGATTGTACATTTGAGCTGAATGTGTCAAAATCTTAAAAATTAACAGGTGCCCAAGCAATTAAGTGCTAGAATCATCATCCGGATGCCAAAATAAACTAAATACAGCAAAAGATTTGAGTGCACAACGTTTGGTTTAGATTTGACAGCCATAATCAGCAATTGTGTACATTTGAGCTGAATGTGTCAAAATCTTAAAAATTAACAGGTGCCCAAGCAATTTCATGCTAGAATCATCATCCGGATGCCAAAATAAACTAAATACAGCAAAAGATTTGAGTGCACAACGTTTGGTTTAGGTTTGACAGCCATAATCACCTTTTTATTGCTTTAAATGCGTTTTTAGCGCATGATTGTACATTTGAGCTGAATGTGTCAAAATCTTAAAAATTAACAGGTGCCCAACCAATTTCATGCTAGAATCATCATCCGGATGCCAAAATAAACTAAATACAGCAAAAGATTTGAGTGCACAACGTTTGGTTTAGATTTGACAGCCATAATCAGCAATTGTGTACATTTGAGCTGAATGTGTCAAAATCTTAAAAATTAACAGGTGCCCAAGCAATTTCATGCTAGAATCATCATCCGGATGCCAAAATAAACTAAATACAGCAAAAGATTTGAGTGCACAACGTTTGGTTTAGGTTTGACAGCCATAATCACCTTTTTATTGCTTTAAATGCGTTTTTACCGCATGATTGTACATTTGAGCTGAATGTGTCAAAATCTTAAAAATTAACAGGTGCCCAAGCAATTAAGTGCTAGAATCATCATCCGGATGCCAAAATAAACTAAATACAGCAAAAGATTTGAGTGCACAACGTTTGGTTTAGATTTGACAGCCATAATCAGCAATTGTGTACATTTGAGCTGAATGTGTCAAAATCTTAAAAATTAACAGGTGCCCAAGCAATTTCATGCTAGAATCATCATCCGGATGCCAAAATAAACTAAATACAGCAAAAGATTTGAGTGCACAACGTTTGGTTTAGGTTTGACAGCCATAATCACCTTTTTATTGCTTTAAATGCGTTTTTAGCGCATGATTGTACATTTGAGCTGAATGTGTCAAAATCTTAAAAATTAACAGGTGCCCAAGCAATTAAGTGCTAGAATCATCATCCGGATGCCAAAATAAACTAAATACAGCAAAAGATTTGAGTGCACAACGTTTGGTTTAGATTTGACAGCCATAATCAGCAATTGTGTACATTTGAGCTGAATGTGTCAAAATCTTAAAAATTAACAGGTGCCCAAGCAATTTCATGCTAGAATCATCATCCGGATGCCAAAATAAACTAAATACAGCAAAAGATTTGAGTGCACAACGTTTGGTTTAGGTTTGACAGCCATAATCACCTTTTTATTGCTTTAAATGCGTTTTTAGCGCATGATTGTACATTTGAGCTGAATGTGTCAAAATCTTAAAAATTAACAGGTGCCCAAGCAATTAAGTGCTAGAATCATCATCCGGATGCCAAAATAAACTAAATACAGCAAAAGATTTGAGTGCACAACGTTTGGTTTAGATTTGACAGCCATAATCAGCAATTGTGTACATTTGAGCTGAATGTGTCAAAATCTTAAAAATTAACAGGTGCCCAAGCAATTTCATGCTAGAATCATCATCCGGATGCCAAAATAAACTAAATACAGCAAAAGATTTGAGTGCACAACGTTTGGTTTAGGTTTGACAGCCATAATCACCTTTTTATTGCTTTAAATGCGTTTTTAGCGCATGATTGTACATTTGAGCTGAATGTGTCAAAATCTTAAAAATTAACAGGTGCCCAAGCAATTAAGTGCTAGAATCATCATCCGGATGCCAAAATAAACTAAATACAGCAAAAGATTTGAGTGAACAACGTTTGGTTTAGGTTTGACAGCCATAATCACCTTTTTATTGCTTTAAATGCGTTTTTAGCGCATGATTGTACATTTGAGCTGAATGTGTCAAAATCTTAAAAATTAACAGGTGCCCAAGCAATTAAGTGCTAGAATCATCATCCGGATGCCAAAATAAACTAAATACAGCAAAAGATTTGAGTGCACAACGTTTGGTTTAGATTTGACAGCCATAATCAGCAATTGTGTACATTTGAGCTGAATGTGTCAAAATCTTAAAAATTAACAGGTGCCCAAGCAATTTCATGCTAGAATCATCATCCGGATGCCAAAATAAACTAAATACAGCAAAAGATTTGAGTGCACAACGTTTGGTTTAGGTTTGACAGCCATAATCACCTTTTTATTGCTTTAAATGCGTTTTTAGCGCATGATTGTACATTTGAGCTGAATGTGTCAAAATCTTAAAAATTAACAGGTGCCCAAGCAATTAAGTGCTAGAATCATCATCCGGATGCCAAAATAAACTAAATACAGCAAAAGATTTGAGTGCACAACGTTTGGTTTAGATTTGACAGCCATAATCAGCAATTGTGTACATTTGAGCTGAATGTGTCAAAATCTTAAAAATTAACAGGTGCCCAAGCAATTTCATGCTAGAATCATCATCCGGATGCCAAAATAAACTAAATACAGCAAAAGATTTGAGTGCACAACGTTTGGTTTAGGTTTGACAGCCATAATCACCTTTTTATTGCTTTAAATGCGTTTTTAGCGCATGATTGTACATTTGAGCTGAATGTGTCAAAATCTTAAAAATTAACAGGTGCCCAAGCAATTAAGTGCTAGAATCATCATCCGGATGCCAAAATAAACTAAATACAGCAAAAGATTTGAGTGCACAACGTTTGGTTTAGATTTGACAGCCATAATCAGCAATTGTGTACATTTGAGCTGAATGTGTCAAAATCTTAAAAATTAACAGGTGCCCAAGCAATTTCATGCTAGAATCATCATCCGGATGCCAAAATAAACTAAATACAGCAAAAGATTTGAGTGCACAACGTTTGGTTTAGGTTTGACAGCCATAATCACCTTTTTATTGCTTTAAATGCGTTTTTAGCGCATGATTGTACATTTGAGCTGAATGTGTCAAAATCTTAAAAATTAACAGGTGCCCAAGCCAATTTCATGCTAGAATCATCATCCGGATGCCAAAATAAACTAAATACAGCAAAAGATTTGAGTGCACAACGTTTGGTTTAGATTTGACAGCCATAATCAGCAATTGTGTACATTTGAGCTGAATGTGTCAAAATCTTAAAAATTAACAGGTGCCCAAGCAATTTCATGCTAGAATCATCATCCGGATGCCAAAATAAACTAAATACAGCAAAAGATTTGAGTGCACAACGTTTGGTTTAGGTTTGACAGCCATAATCACCTTTTTATTGCTTTAAATGCGTTTTTAGCGCATGATTGTACATTTGAGCTGAATGTGTCAAAATCTTAAAAATTAACAGGTGCCCAAGCAATTAAGTGCTAGAATCATCATCCGGATGCCAAAATAAACTAAATACAGCAAAAGATTTGAGTGCACAACGTTTGGTTTAGATTTGACAGCCATAATCAGCAATTGTGTACATTTGAGCTGAATGTGTCAAAATCTTAAAAATTAACAGGTGCCCAAGCAATTTCATGCTAGAATCATCATCCGGATGCCAAAATAAACTAAATACAGCAAAAGATTTGAGTGCACAACGTTTGGTTTAGGTTTGACAGCCATAATCACCTTTTTATTGCTTTAAATGCGTTTTTAGCGCATGATTGTACATTTGAGCTGAATGTGTCAAAATCTTAAAAATTAACAGGTGCCCAAGCAATTTCATGCTAGAATCATCATCCGGATGCCAAAATAAACTAAATACAGCAAAAGATTTGAGTGCACAACGTTTGGTTTAGATTTGACAGCCATAATCAGCAATTGTGTACATTTGAGCTGAATGTGTCAAAATCTTAAAAATTAACAGGTGCCCAAGCAATTTCATGCTAGAATCATCATCCGGATGCCAAAATAAACTAAATACAGCAAAAGATTTGAGTGCACAACGTTTGGTTTAGGTTTGACAGCCATAATCACCTTTTTATTGCTTTAAATGCGTTTTTAGCGCATGATTGTACATTTGAGCTGAATGTGTCAAAATCTTAAAAATTAACAGGTGCCCAAGCAATTTCATGCTAGAATCATCATCCGGATGCCAAAATAAACTAAATACAGCAAAAGATTTGAGTGCACAACGTTTGGTTTAGATTTGACAGCCATAATCAGCAATTGTGTACATTTGAGCTGAATGTGTCAAAATCTTAAAAATTAACAGGTGCCCAAGCAATTTCATGCTAGAATCATCATCCGGATGCCAAAATAAACTAAATACAGCAAAAGATTTGAGTGCACAACGTTTGGTTTAGGTTTGACAGCCATAATCACCTTTTTATTGCTTTAAATGCGTTTTTAGCGCATGATTGTACATTTGAGCTGAATGTGTCAAAATCTTAAAAATTAACAGGTGCCCAAGCAATTTCATGCTAGAATCATCATCCGGATGCCAAAATAAACTAAATACAGCAAAAGATTTGAGTGCACAACGTTTGGTTTAGATTTGACAGCCATAATCAGCAATTGTGTACATTTGAGCTGAATGTGTCAAAATCTTAAAAATTAACAGGTGCCCAAGCAATTTCATGCTAGAATCATCATCCGGATGCCAAAATAAACTAAATACAGCAAAAGATTTGAGTGCACAACGTTTGGTTTAGGTTTGACAGCCATAATCACCTTTTTATTGCTTTAAATGCGTTTTTAGCGCATGATTGTACATTTGAGCTGAATGTGTCAAAATCTTAAAAATTAACAGGTGCCCAAGCAATTTCATGCTAGAATCATCATCCGGATGCCAAAATAAACTAAATACAGCAAAAGATTTGAGTGCACAACGTTTGGTTTAGATTTGACAGCCATAATCAGCAATTGTGTACATTTGAGCTGAATGTGTCAAAATCTTAAAAATTAACAGGTGCCCAAGCAATTTCATGCTAGAATCATCATCCGGATGCCAAAATAAACTAAATACAGCAAAAGATTTGAGTGAACAACGTTTGGTTTAGGTTTGACAGCCATAATCACCTTTTTATTGCTTTAAATGCGTTTTTAGCGCATGATTGTACATTTGAGCTGAATGTGTCAAAATCTTAAAAATTAACAGGTGCCCAAGCAATTAAGTGCTAGAATCATCATCCGGATGCCAAAATAAACTAAATACAGCAAAAGATTTGAGTGCACAACGTTTGGTTTAGATTTGACAGCCATAATCAGCAATTGTGTACATTTGAGCTGAATGTGTCAAAATCTTAAAAATTAACAGGTGCCCAAGCAATTTCATGCTAGAATCATCATCCGGATGCCAAAATAAACTAAATACAGCAAAAGATTTGAGTGCACAACGTTTGGTTTAGATTTGACAGCCATAATCAGCAATTGTGTACATTTGAGCTGAATGTGTCAAAATCTTAAAAATTAACAGGTGCCCAAGCAATTTCATGCTAGAATCATCATCCGGATGCCAAAATAAACTAAATACAGCAAAAGATTTGAGTGCACAACGTTTGGTTTAGGTTTGACAGCCATAATCACCTTTTTATTGCTTTAAATGCGTTTTTAGCGCATGATTGTACATTTGAGCTGAATGTGTCAAAATCTTAAAAATTAACAGGTGCCCAAGCAATTAAGTGCTAGAATCATCATCCGGATGCCAAAATAAACTAAATACAGCAAAAGATTTGAGTGCACAACGTTTGGTTTAGATTTGACAGCCATAATCAGCAATTGTGTACATTTGAGCTGAATGTGTCAAAATCTTAAAAATTAACAGGTGCCCAAGCAATTTCATGCTAGAATCATCATCCGGATGCCAAAATAAACTAAATACAGCAAAAGATTTGAGTGCACAACGTTTGGTTTAGGTTTGACAGCCATAATCACCTTTTTATTGCTTTAAATGCGTTTTTAGCGCATGATTGTACATTTGAGCTGAATGTGTCAAAATCTTAAAAATTAACAGGTGCCCAACCAATTTCATGCTAGAATCATCATCCGGATGCCAAAATAAACTAAATACAGCAAAAGATTTGAGTGCACAACGTTTGGTTTAGATTTGACAGCCATAATCAGCAATTGTGTACATTTGAGCTGAATGTGTCAAAATCTTAAAAATTAACAGGTGCCCAAGCAATTTCATGCTAGAATCATCATCCGGATGCCAAAATAAACTAAATACAGCAAAAGATTTGAGTGCACAACGTTTGGTTTAGGTTTGACAGCCATAATCACCTTTTTATTGCTTTAAATGCGTTTTTAGCGCATGATTGTACATTTGAGCTGAATGTGTCAAAATCTTAAAAATTAACAGGTGCCCAAGCAATTAAGTGCTAGAATCATCATCCGGATGCCAAAATAAACTAAATACAGCAAAAGATTTGAGTGCACAACGTTTGGTTTAGGTTTGACAGCCATAATCACCTTTTTATTGCTTTAAATGCGTTTTTAGCGCATGATTGTACATTTGAGCTGAATGTGTCAAAATCTTAAAAATTAACAGGTGCCCAAGCAATTAAGTGCTAGAATCATCATCCGGATGCCAAAATAAACTAAATACAGCAAAAGATTTGAGTGCACAACGTTTGGTTTAGATTTGACAGCCATAATCAGCAATTGTGTACATTTGAGCTGAATGTGTCAAAATCTTAAAAATTAACAGGTGCCCAAGCAATTTCATGCTAGAATCATCATCCGGATGCCAAAATAAACTAAATACAGCAAAAGATTTGAGTGCACAACGTTTGGTTTAGGTTTGACAGCCATAATCACCTTTTTATTGCTTTAAATGCGTTTTTAGCGCATGATTGTACATTTGAGCTGAATGTGTCAAAATCTTAAAAATTAACAGGTGCCCAAGCAATTAAGTGCTAGAATCATCATCCGGATGCCAAAATAAACTAAATACAGCAAAAGATTTGAGTGCACAACGTTTGGTTTAGATTTGACAGCCATAATCAGCAATTGTGTACATTTGAGCTGAATGTGTCAAAATCTTAAAAATTAACAGGTGCCCAAGCAATTTCATGCTAGAATCATCATCCGGATGCCAAAATAAACTAAATACAGCAAAAGATTTGAGTGCACAACGTTTGGTTTAGGTTTGACAGCCATTATCACCTTTTTATTGCTTTAAATGCGTTTTTAGCGCATGATTGTACATTTGAGCTGAATGTGTCAAAATCTTAAAAATTAACAGGTGCCCAAGCAATTAAGTGCTAGAATCATCATCCGGATGCCAAAATAAACTAAATACAGCAAAAGATTTGAGTGCACAACGTTTGGTTTAGATTTGACAGCCATAATCAGCAATTGTGTACATTTGAGCTGAATGTGTCAAAATCTTAAAAATTAACAGGTGCCCAAGCAATTTCATGCTAGAATCATCATCCGGATGCCAAAATAAACTAAATACAGCAAAAGATTTGAGTGCACAACGTTTGGTTTAGGTTTGACAGCCATAATCACCTTTTTATTGCTTTAAATGCGTTTTTAGCGCATGATTGTACATTTGAGCTGAATGTGTCAAAATCTTAAAAATTAACAGGTGCCCAAGCAATTTCATGCTAGAATCATCATCCGGATGCCAAAATAAACTAAATACAGCAAAAGATTTGAGTGCACAACGTTTGGTTTAGATTTGACAGCCATAATCAGCAATTGTGTACATTTGAGCTGAATGTGTCAAAATCTTAAAAATTAACAGGTGCCCAAGCAATTTCATGCTAGAATCATCATCCGGATGCCAAAATAAACTAAATACAGCAAAAGATTTGAGTGCACAACGTTTGGTTTAGGTTTGACAGCCATAATCACCTTTTTATTGCTTTAAATGCGTTTTTAGCGCATGATTGTACATTTGAGCTGAATGTGTCAAAATCTTAAAAATTAACAGGTGCCCAAGCAATTAAGTGCTAGAATCATCATCCGGATGCCAAAATAAACTAAATACAGCAAAAGATTTGAGTGCACAACGTTTGGTTTAGATTTGACAGCCATAATCAGCAATTGTGTACATTTGAGCTGAATGTGTCAAAATCTTAAAAATTAACAGGTGCCCAAGCAATTTCATGCTAGAATCATCATCCGGATGCCAAAATAAACTAAATACAGCAAAAGATTTGAGTGCACAACGTTTGGTTTAGGTTTGACAGCCATAATCACCTTTTTATTGCTTTAAATGCGTTTTTAGCGCATGATTGTACATTTGAGCTGAATGTGTCAAAATCTTAAAAATTAACAGGTGCCCAAGCAATTTCATGCTAGAATCATCATCCGGATGCCAAAATAAACTAAATACAGCAAAAGATTTGAGTGAACAACGTTTGGTTTAGGTTTGACAGCCATAATCACCTTTTTATTGCTTTAAATGCGTTTTTAGCGCATGATTGTACATTTGAGCTGAATGTGTCAAAATCTTAAAAATTAACAGGTGCCCAAGCAATTAAGTGCTAGAATCATCATCCGGATGCCAAAATAAACTAAATACAGCAAAAGATTTGAGTGCACAACGTTTGGTTTAGATTTGACAGCCATAATCAGCAATTGTGTACATTTGAGCTGAATGTGTCAAAATCTTAAAAATTAACAGGTGCCCAAGCAATTTCATGCTAGAATCATCATCCGGATGCCAAAATAAACTAAATACAGCAAAAGATTTGAGTGCACAACGTTTGGTTTAGGTTTGACAGCCATAATCACCTTTTTATTGCTTTAAATGCGTTTTTAGCGCATGATTGTACATTTGAGCTGAATGTGTCAAAATCTTAAAAATTAACAGGTGCCCAAGCAATTAAGTGCTAGAATCATCATCCGGATGCCAAAATAAACTAAATACAGCAAAAGATTTGAGTGCACAACGTTTGGTTTAGATTTGACAGCCATAATCAGCAATTGTGTACATTTGAGCTGAATGCGTCAAAATCTTAAAAATTAACAGGTGCCCAAGCAATTTCATGCTAGAATCATCATCCGGATGCCAAAATAAACTAAATACAGCAAAAGATTTGAGTGCACAACGTTTGGTTTAGGTTTGACAGCCATAATCACCTTTTTATTGCTTTAAATGCGTTTTTAGCGCATGATTGTACATTTGAGCTGAATGTGTCAAAATCTTAAAAATTAACAGGTGCCCAAGCAATTAAGTGCTAGAATCATCATCCGGATGCCAAAATAAACTAAATACAGCAAAAGATTTGAGTGCACAACGTTTGGTTTAGATTTGACAGCCATAATCAGCAATTGTGTACATTTGAGCTGAATGTGTCAAAATCTTAAAAATTAACAGGTGCCCAAGCAATTTCATGCTAGAATCATCATCCGGATGCCAAAATAAACTAAATACAGCAAAAGATTTGAGTGCACAACGTTTGGTTTAGGTTTGACAGCCATAATCACCTTTTTATTGCTTTAAATGCGTTTTTAGCGCATGATTGTACATTTGAGCTGAATGTGTCAAAATCTTAAAAATTAACAGGTGCCCAAGCAATTAAGTGCTAGAATCATCATCCGGATGCCAAAATAAACTAAATACAGCAAAAGATTTGAGTGCACAACGTTTGGTTTAGATTTGACAGCCATAATCAGCAATTGTGTACATTTGAGCTGAATGTGTCAAAATCTTAAAAATTAACAGGTGCCCAAGCAATTTCATGCTAGAATCATCATCCGGATGCCAAAATAAACTAAATACAGCAAAAGATTTGAGTGCACAACGTTTGGTTTAGGTTTGACAGCCATAATCACCTTTTTATTGCTTTAAATGCGTTTTTAGCGCATGATTGTACATTTGAGCTGAATGTGTCAAAATCTTAAAAATTAACAGGTGCCCAAGCAATTTCATGCTAGAATCATCATCCGGATGCCAAAATAAACTAAATACAGCAAAAGATTTGAGTGCACAACGTTTGGTTTAGATTTGACAGCCATAATCAGCAATTGTGTACATTTGAGCTGAATGTGTCAAAATCTTAAAAATTAACAGGTGCCCAAGCAATTTCATGCTAGAATCATCATCCGGATGCCAAAATAAACTAAATACAGCAAAAGATTTGAGTGCACAACGTTTGGTTTAGGTTTGACAGCCATAATCACCTTTTTATTGCTTTAAATGCGTTTTTAGCGCATGATTGTACATTTGAGCTGAATGTGTCAAAATCTTAAAAATTAACAGGTGCCCAAGCAATTTCATGCTAGAATCATCATCCGGATGCCAAAATAAACTAAATACAGCAAAAGATTTGAGTGCACAACGTTTGGTTTAGATTTGACAGCCATAATCAGCAATTGTGTACATTTGAGCTGAATGTGTCAAAATCTTAAAAATTAACAGGTGCCCAAGCAATTTCATGCTAGAATCATCATCCGGATGCCAAAATAAACTAAATACAGCAAAAGATTTGAGTGCACAACGTTTGGTTTAGGTTTGACAGCCATAATCACCTTTTTATTGCTTTAAATGCGTTTTTAGCGCATGATTGTACATTTGAGCTGAATGTGTCAAAATCTTAAAAATTAACAGGTGCCCAAGCAATTTCATGCTAGAATCATCATCCGGATGCCAAAATAAACTAAATACAGCAAAAGATTTGAGTGCACAACGTTTGGTTTAGATTTGACAGCCATAATCAGCAATTGTGTACATTTGAGCTGAATGTGTCAAAATCTTAAAAATTAACAGGTGCCCAAGCAATTTCATGCTAGAATCATCATCCGGATGCCAAAATAAACTAAATACAGCAAAAGATTTGAGTGCACAACGTTTGGTTTAGGTTTGACAGCCATAATCACCTTTTTATTGCTTTAAATGCGTTTTTAGCGCATGATTGTACATTTGAGCTGAATGTGTCAAAATCTTAAAAATTAACAGGTGCCCAAGCAATTTCATGCTAGAATCATCATCCGGATGCCAAAATAAACTAAATACAGCAAAAGATTTGAGTGCACAACGTTTGGTTTAGATTTGACAGCCATAATCAGCAATTGTGTACATTTGAGCTGAATGTGTCAAAATCTTAAAAATTAACAGGTGCCCAAGCAATTTCATGCTAGAATCATCATCCGGATGCCAAAATAAACTAAATACAGCAAAAGATTTGAGTGCACAACGTTTGGTTTAGGTTTGACAGCCATAATCACCTTTTTATTGCTTTAAATGCGTTTTTAGCGCATGATTGTACATTTGAGCTGAATGTGTCAAAATCTTAAAAATTAACAGGTGCCCAAGCAATTTCATGCTAGAATCATCATCCGGATGCCAAAATAAACTAAATACAGCAAAAGATTTGAGTGCACAACGTTTGGTTTAGATTTGACAGCCATAATCAGCAATTGTGTACATTTGAGCTGAATGTGTCAAAATCTTAAAAATTAACAGGTGCCCAAGCAATTTCATGCTAGAATCATCATCCGGATGCCAAAATAAACTAAATACAGCAAAAGATTTGAGTGCACAACGTTTGGTTTAGGTTTGACAGCCATAATCACCTTTTTATTGCTTTAAATGCGTTTTTAGCGCATGATTGTACATTTGAGCTGAATGTGTCAAAATCTTAAAAATTAACAGGTGCCCAAGCAATTAAGTGCTAGAATCATCATCCGGATGCCAAAATAAACTAAATACAGCAAAAGATTTGAGTGCACAACGTTTGGTTTAGATTTGACAGCCATAATCAGCAATTGTGTACATTTGAGCTGAATGTGTCAAAATCTTAAAAATTAACAGGTGCCCAAGCAATTTCATGCTAGAATCATCATCCGGATGCCAAAATAAACTAAATACAGCAAAAGATTTGAGTGCACAACGTTTGGTTTAGGTTTGACAGCCATAATCACCTTTTTATTGCTTTAAATGCGTTTTTAGCGCATGATTGTACATTTGAGCTGAATGTGTCAAAATCTTAAAAATTAACAGGTGCCCAAGCAATTTCATGCTAGAATCATCATCCGGATGCCAAAATAAACTAAATACAGCAAAAGATTTGAGTGCACAACGTTTGGTTTAGATTTGACAGCCATAATCAGCAATTGTGTACATTTGAGCTGAATGTGTCAAAATCTTAAAAATTAACAGGTGCCCAAGCAATTTCATGCTAGAATCATCATCCGGATGCCAAAATAAACTAAATACAGCAAAAGATTTGAGTGCACAACGTTTGGTTTAGGTTTGACAGCCATAATCACCTTTTTATTGCTTTAAATGCGTTTTTAGCGCATGATTGTACATTTGAGCTGAATGTGTCAAAATCTTAAAAATTAACAGGTGCCCAAGCAATTTCATGCTAGAATCATCATCCGGATGCCAAAATAAACTAAATACAGCAAAAGATTTGAGTGCACAACGTTTGGTTTAGATTTGACAGCCATAATCAGCAATTGTGTACATTTGAGCTGAATGTGTCAAAATCTTAAAAATTAACAGGTGCCCAAGCAATTTCATGCTAGAATCATCATCCGGATGCCAAAATAAACTAAATACAGCAAAAGATTTGAGTGCACAACGTTTGGTTTAGATTTGACAGCCATAATCAGCAATTGTGTACATTTGAGCTGAATGTGTCAAAATCTTAAAAATTAACAGGTGCCCAAGCAATTTCATGCTAGAATCATCATCCGGATGCCAAAATAAACTAAATACAGCAAAAGATTTGAGTGCACAAC
The DNA here is from genome assembly GCF_051991245.1 of Festucalex cinctus. Taxonomy (NCBI): domain Eukaryota; kingdom Metazoa; phylum Chordata; class Actinopteri; order Syngnathiformes; family Syngnathidae; genus Festucalex; species Festucalex cinctus. The sequence continues at coordinate 63,848 of NW_027520337.1, forward strand.
GTTTGGTTTAGGTTTGACAGCCATAATCACCTTTTTATTGCTTTAAATGCGTTTTTAGCGCATGATTGTACATTTGAGCTGAATGTGTCAAAATCTTAAAAATTAACAGGTGCCCAAGCAATTTCATGCTAGAATCATCATCCGGATGCCAAAATAAACTAAATACAGCAAAAGATTTGAGTGCACAACGTTTGGTTTAGATTTGACAGCCATAATCAGCAATTGTGTACATTTGAGCTGAATGTGTCAAAATCTTAAAAATTAACAGGTGCCCAAGCAATTTCATGCTAGAATCATCATCCGGATGCCAAAATAAACTAAATACAGCAAAAGATTTGAGTGCACAACGTTTGGTTTAGGTTTGACAGCCATAATCACCTTTTTATTGCTTTAAATGCGTTTTTAGCGCATGATTGTACATTTGAGCTGAATGTGTCAAAATCTTAAAAATTAACAGGTGCCCAAGCAATTAAGTGCTAGAATCATCATCCGGATGCCAAAATAAACTAAATACAGCAAAAGATTTGAGTGCACAACGTTTGGTTTAGATTTGACAGCCATAATCAGCAATTGTGTACATTTGAGCTGAATGTGTCAAAATCTTAAAAATTAACAGGTGCCCAAGCAATTTCATGCTAGAATCATCATCCGGATGCCAAAATAAACTAAATACAGCAAAAGATTTGAGTGCACAACGTTTGGTTTAGGTTTGACAGCCATAATCACCTTTTTATTGCTTTAAATGCGTTTTTAGCGCATGATTGTACATTTGAGCTGAATGTGTCAAAATCTTAAAAATTAACAGGTGCCCAAGCAATTTCATGCTAGAATCATCATCCGGATGCCAAAATAAACTAAATACAGCAAAAGATTTGAGTGCACAACGTTTGGTTTAGATTTGACAGCCATAATCAGCAATTGTGTACATTTGAGCTGAATGTGTCAAAATCTTAAAAATTAACAGGTGCCCAAGCAATTTCATGCTAGAATCATCATCCGGATGCCAAAATAAACTAAATACAGCAAAAGATTTGAGTGCACAACGTTTGGTTTAGGTTTGACAGCCATAATCACCTTTTTATTGCTTTAAATGCGTTTTTAGCGCATGATTGTACATTTGAGCTGAATGTGTCAAAATCTTAAAAATTAACAGGTGCCCAAGCAATTTCATGCTAGAATCATCATCCGGATGCCAAAATAAACTAAATACAGCAAAAGATTTGAGTGCACAACGTTTGGTTTAGATTTGACAGCCATAATCAGCAATTGTGTACATTTGAGCTGAATGTGTCAAAATCTTAAAAATTAACAGGTGCCCAAGCAATTTCATGCTAGAATCATCATCCGGATGCCAAAATAAACTAAATACAGCAAAAGATTTGAGTGCACAACGTTTGGTTTAGGTTTGACAGCCATAATCACCTTTTTATTGCTTTAAATGCGTTTTTAGCGCATGATTGTACATTTGAGCTGAATGTGTCAAAATCTTAAAAATTAACAGGTGCCCAAGCAATTAAGTGCTAGAATCATCATCCGGATGCCAAAATAAACTAAATACAGCAAAAGATTTGAGTGCACAACGTTTGGTTTAGATTTGACAGCCATAATCAGCAATTGTGTACATTTGAGCTGAATGTGTCAAAATCTTAAAAATTAACAGGTGCCCAAGCAATTTCATGCTAGAATCATCATCCGGATGCCAAAATAAACTAAATACAGCAAAAGATTTGAGTGCACAACGTTTGGTTTAGGTTTGACAGCCATAATCACCTTTTTATTGCTTTAAATGCGTTTTTAGCGCATGATTGTACATTTGAGCTGAATGTGTCAAAATCTTAAAAATTAACAGGTGCCCAAGCAATTTCATGCTAGAATCATCATCCGGATGCCAAAATAAACTAAATACAGCAAAAGATTTGAGTGCACAACGTTTGGTTTAGATTTGACAGCCATAATCAGCAATTGTGTACATTTGAGCTGAATGTGTCAAAATCTTAAAAATTAACAGGTGCCCAAGCAATTTCATGCTAGAATCATCATCCGGATGCCAAAATAAACTAAATACAGCAAAAGATTTGAGTGCACAACGTTTGGTTTAGGTTTGACAGCCATAATCACCTTTTTATTGCTTTAAATGCGTTTTTAGCGCATGATTGTACATTTGAGCTGAATGTGTCAAAATCTTAAAAATTAACAGGTGCCCAAGCAATTTCATGCTAGAATCATCATCCGGATGCCAAAATAAACTAAATACAGCAAAAGATTTGAGTGAACAACGTTTGGTTTAGGTTTGACAGCCATAATCACCTTTTTATTGCTTTAAATGCGTTTTTAGCGCATGATTGTACATTTGAGCTGAATGTGTCAAAATCTTAAAAATTAACAGGTGCCCAAGCAATTAAGTGCTAGAATCATCATCCGGATGCCAAAATAAACTAAATACAGCAAAAGATTTGAGTGCACAACGTTTGGTTTAGATTTGACAGCCATAATCAGCAATTGTGTACATTTGAGCTGAATGTGTCAAAATCTTAAAAATTAACAGGTGCCCAAGCAATTTCATGCTAGAATCATCATCCGGATGCCAAAATAAACTAAATACAGCAAAAGATTTGAGTGCACAACGTTTGGTTTAGGTTTGACAGCCATAATCACCTTTTTATTGCTTTAAATGCGTTTTTAGCGCATAATTGTACATTTGAGCTGAATGTGTCAAAATCTTAAAAATTAACAGGTGCCCAAGCAATTAAGTGCTAGAATCATCATCCGGATGCCAAAATAAACTAAATACAGCAAAAGATTTGAGTGCACAACGTTTGGTTTAGATTTGACAGCCATAATCAGCAATTGTGTACATTTGAGCTGAATGTGTCAAAATCTTAAAAATTAACAGGTGCCCAAGCAATTTCATGCTAGAATCATCATCCGGATGCCAAAATAAACTAAATACAGCAAAAGATTTGAGTGCACAACGTTTGGTTTAGGTTTGACAGCCATAATCACCTTTTTATTGCTTTAAATGCGTTTTTAGCGCATGATTGTACATTTGAGCTGAATGTGTCAAAATCTTAAAAATTAACAGGTGCCCAAGCAATTTCATGCTAGAATCATCATCCGGATGCCAAAATAAACTAAATACAGCAAAAGATTTGAGTGCACAACGTTTGGTTTAGATTTGACAGCCATAATCAGCAATTGTGTACATTTGAGCTGAATGTGTCAAAATCTTAAAAATTAACAGGTGCCCAAGCAATTTCATGCTAGAATCATCATCCGGATGCCAAAATAAACTAAATACAGCAAAAGATTTGAGTGCACAACGTTTGGTTTTGGTTTGACAGCCATAATCACCTTTTTATTGCTTTAAATGCGTTTTTAGCGCATGATTGTACATTTGAGCTGAATGTGTCAAAATCTTAAAAATTAACAGGTGCCCAAGCAATTAAGTGCTAGAATCATCATCCGGATGCCAAAATAAACTAAATACAGCAAAAGATTTGAGTGCACAACGTTTGGTTTAGATTTGACAGCCATAATCAGCAATTGTGTACATTTGAGCTGAATGTGTCAAAATCTTAAAAATTAACAGGTGCCCAAGCAATTTCATGCTAGAATCATCATCCGGATGCCAAAATAAACTAAATACAGCAAAAGATTTGAGTGCACAACGTTTGGTTTAGGTTTGACAGCCATAATCACCTTTTTATTGCTTTAAATGCGTTTTTAGCGCATGATTGTACATTTGAGCTGAATGTGTCAAAATCTTAAAAATTAACAGGTGCCCAAGCAATTTCATGCTAGAATCATCATCCGGATGCCAAAATAAACTAAATACAGCAAAAGATTTGAAGTGAACAACGTTTGGTTTAGGTTTGACAGCCATAATCACCTTTTTATTGCTTTAAATGCGTTTTTAGCGCATGATTGTACATTTGAGCTGAATGTGTCAAAATCTTAAAAATTAACAGGTGCCCAAGCAATTAAGTGCTAGAATCATCATCCGGATGCCAAAATAAACTAAATACAGCAAAAGATTTGAGTGCACAACGTTTGGTTTAGATTTGACAGCCATAATCAGCAATTGTGTACATTTGAGCTGAATGTGTCAAAATCTTAAAAATTAACAGGTGCCCAAGCAATTTCATGCTAGAATCATCATCCGGATGCCAAAATAAACTAAATACAGCAAAAGATTTGAGTGCACAACGTTTGGTTTAGGTTTGACAGCCATAATCACCTTTTTATTGCTTTAAATGCGTTTTTAGCGCATGATTGTACATTTGAGCTGAATGTGTCAAAATCTTAAAAATTAACAGGTGCCCAAGCAATTAAGTGCTAGAATCATCATCCGGATGCCAAAATAAACTAAATACAGCAAAAGATTTGAGTGCACAACGTTTGGTTTAGATTTGACAGCCATAATCAGCAATTGTGTACATTTGAGCTGAATGTGTCAAAATCTTAAAAATTAATAGGTGCCCAAGCAATTTCATGCTAGAATCATCATCCGGATGCCAAAATAAACTAAATACAGCAAAAGATTTGAGTGCACAACGTTTGGTTTAGGTTTGACAGCCATAATCACCTTTTTATTGCTTTAAATGCGTTTTTAGCGCATGATTGTACATTTGAGCTGAATGTGTCAAAATCTTAAAAATTAACAGGTGCCCAAGCAATTTCATGCTAGAATCATCATCCGGATGCCAAAATAAACTAAATACAGCAAAAGATTTGAGTGCACAACGTTTGGTTTAGATTTGACAGCCATAATCAGCAATTGTGTACATTTGAGCTGAATGTGTCAAAATCTTAAAAATTAACAGGTGCCCAAGCAATTTCATGCTAGAATCATCATCCGGATGCCAAAATAAACTAAATACAGCAAAAGATTTGAGTGCACAACGTTTGGTTTAGGTTTGACAGCCATAATCACCTTTTTATTGCTTTAAATGCGTTTTTAGCGCATGATTGTACATTTGAGCTGAATGTGTCAAAATCTTAAAAATTAACAGGTGCCCAAGCAATTAAGTGCTAGAATCATCATCCGGATGCCAAAATAAACTAAATACAGCAAAAGATTTGAGTGCACAACGTTTGGTTTAGATTTGACAGCCATAATCAGCAATTGTGTACATTTGAGCTGAATGTGTCAAAATCTTAAAAATTAACAGGTGCCCAAGCAATTTCATGCTAGAATCATCATCCGGATGCCAAAATAAACTAAATACAGCAAAAGATTTGAGTGCACAACGTTTGGTTTAGGTTTGACAGCCATAATCACCTTTTTATTGCTTTAAATGCGTTTTTAGCGCATGATTGTACATTTGAGCTGAATGTGTCAAAATCTTAAAAATTAACAGGTGCCCAAGCAATTTCATGCTAGAATCATCATCCGGATGCCAAAATAAACTAAATACAGCAAAAGATTTGAGTGCACAACGTTTGGTTTAGATTTGACAGCCATAATCAGCAATTGTGTACATTTGAGCTGAATGTGTCAAAATCTTAAAAATTAACAGGTGCCCAAGCAATTTCATGCTAGAATCATCATCCGGATGCCAAAATAAACTAAATACAGCAAAAGATTTGAGTGCACAACGTTTGGTTTAGGTTTGACAGCCATAATCACCTTTTTATTGCTTTAAATGCGTTTTTAGCGCATGATTGTACATTTGAGCTGAATGTGTCAAAATCTTAAAAATTAACAGGTGCCCAAGCAATTTCATGCTAGAATCATCATCCGGATGCCAAAATAAACTAAATACAGCAAAAGATTTGAGTGCACAACGTTTGGTTTAGATTTGACAGCCATAATCAGCAATTGTGTACATTTGAGCTGAATGTGTCAAAATCTTAAAAATTAACAGGTGCCCAAGCAATTTCATGCTAGAATCATCATCCGGATGCCAAAATAAACTAAATACAGCAAAAGATTTGAGTGCACAACGTTTGGTTTAGGTTTGACAGCCATAATCACCTTTTTATTGCTTTAAATGCGTTTTTAGCGCATGATTGTACATTTGAGCTGAATGTGTCAAAATCTTAAAAATTAACAGGTGCCCAAGCAATTTCATGCTAGAATCATCATCCGGATGCCAAAATAAACTAAATACAGCAAAAGATTTGAGTGAACAACGTTTGGTTTAGGTTTGACAGCCATAATCACCTTTTTATTGCTTTAAATGCGTTTTTAGCGCATGATTGTACATTTGAGCTGAATGTGTCAAAATCTTAAAAATTAACAGGTGCCCAAGCAATTAAGTGCTAGAATCATCATCCGGATGCCAAAATAAACTAAATACAGCAAAAGATTTGAGTGCACAACGTTTGGTTTAGATTTGACAGCCATAATCAGCAATTGTGTACATTTGAGCTGAATGTGTCAAAATCTTAAAAATTAACAGGTGCCCAAGCAATTTCATGCTAGAATCATCATCCGGATGCCAAAATAAACTAAATACAGCAAAAGATTTGAGTGCACAACGTTTGGTTTAGGTTTGACAGCCATAATCACCTTTTTATTGCTTTAAATGCGTTTTTAGCGCATAATTGTACATTTGAGCTGAATGTGTCAAAATCTTAAAAATTAACAGGTGCCCAAGCAATTAAGTGCTAGAATCATCATCCGGATGCCAAAATAAACTAAATACAGCAAAAGATTTGAGTGCACAACGTTTGGTTTAGATTTGACAGCCATAATCAGCAATTGTGTACATTTGAGCTGAATGTGTCAAAATCTTAAAAATTAACAGGTGCCCAAGCAATTTCATGCTAGAATCATCATCCGGATGCCAAAATAAACTAAATACAGCAAAAGATTTGAGTGCACAACGTTTGGTTTAGGTTTGACAGCCATAATCACCTTTTTATTGCTTTAAATGCGTTTTTAGCGCATGATTGTACATTTGAGCTGAATGTGTCAAAATCTTAAAAATTAACAGGTGCCCAAGCAATTTCATGCTAGAATCATCATCCGGATGCCAAAATAAACTAAATACAGCAAAAGATTTGAGTGCACAACGTTTGGTTTAGATTTGACAGCCATAATCAGCAATTGTGTACATTTGAGCTGAATGTGTCAAAATCTTAAAAATTAACAGGTGCCCAAGCAATTTCATGCTAGAATCATCATCCGGATGCCAAAATAAACTAAATACAGCAAAAGATTTGAGTGCACAACGTTTGGTTTTGGTTTGACAGCCATAATCACCTTTTTATTGCTTTAAATGCGTTTTTAGCGCATGATTGTACATTTGAGCTGAATGTGTCAAAATCTTAAAAATTAACAGGTGCCCAAGCAATTTCATGCTAGAATCATCATCCGGATGCCAAAATAAACTAAATACAGCAAAAGATTTGAGTGAACAACGTTTGGTTTAGGTTTGACAGCCATAATCACCTTTTTATTGCTTTAAATGCGTTTTTAGCGCATGATTGTACATTTGAGCTGAATGTGTCAAAATCTTAAAAATTAACAGGTGCCCAAGCAATTAAGTGCTAGAATCATCATCCGGATGCCAAAATAAACTAAATACAGCAAAAGATTTGAGTGCACAACGTTTGGTTTAGATTTGACAGCCATAATCAGCAATTGTGTACATTTGAGCTGAATGTGTCAAAATCTTAAAAATTAACAGGTGCCCAAGCAATTTCATGCTAGAATCATCATCCGGATGCCAAAATAAACTAAATACAGCAAAAGATTTGAGTGCACAACGTTTGGTTTAGGTTTGACAGCCATAATCACCTTTTTATTGCTTTAAATGCGTTTTTAGCGCATGATTGTACATTTGAGCTGAATGTGTCAAAATCTTAAAAATTAACAGGTGCCCAAGCAATTAAGTGCTAGAATCATCATCCGGATGCCAAAATAAACTAAATACAGCAAAAGATTTGAGTGCACAACGTTTGGTTTAGATTTGACAGCCATAATCAGCAATTGTGTACATTTGAGCTGAATGTGTCAAAATCTTAAAAATTAACAGGTGCCCAAGCAATTTCATGCTAGAATCATCATCCGGATGCCAAAATAAACTAAATACAGCAAAAGATTTGAGTGCACAACGTTTGGTTTAGGTTTGACAGCCATAATCACCTTTTTATTGCTTTAAATGCGTTTTTAGCGCATGATTGTACATTTGAGCTGAATGTGTCAAAATCTTAAAAATTAACAGGTGCCCAAGCAATTTCATGCTAGAATCATCATCCGGATGCCAAAATAAACTAAATACAGCAAAAGATTTGAGTGAACAACGTTTGGTTTAGGTTTGACAGCCATAATCACCTTTTTATTGCTTTAAATGCGTTTTTAGCGCATGATTGTACATTTGAGCTGAATGTGTCAAAATCTTAAAAATTAACAGGTGCCCAAGCAATTAAGTGCTAGAATCATCATCCGGATGCCAAAATAAACTAAATACAGCAAAAGATTTGAGTGCACAACGTTTGGTTTAGATTTGACAGCCATAATCAGCAATTGTGTACATTTGAGCTGAATGTGTCAAAATCTTAAAAATTAACAGGTGCCCAAGCAATTTCATGCTAGAATCATCATCCGGATGCCAAAATAAACTAAATACAGCAAAAGATTTGAGTGCACAACGTTTGGTTTAGGTTTGACAGCCATAATCACCTTTTTATTGCTTTAAATGCGTTTTTAGCGCATGATTGTACATTTGAGCTGAATGTGTCAAAATCTTAAAAATTAACAGGTGCCCAAGCAATTTCATGCTAGAATCATCATCCGGATGCCAAAATAAACTAAATACAGCAAAAGATTTGAGTGCACAACGTTTGGTTTAGGTTTGACAGCCATAATCACCTTTTTATTGCTTTAAATGCGTTTTTAGCGCATGATTGTACATTTGAGCTGAATGTGTCAAAATCTTAAAAATTAACAGGTGCCCAAGCAATTTCATGCTAGAATCATCATCCGGATGCCAAAATAAACTAAATACAGCAAAAGATTTGAGTGCACAACGTTTGGTTTAGATTTGACAGCCATAATCAGCAATTGTGTACATTTGAGCTGAATGTGTCAAAATCTTAAAAATTAACAGGTGCCCAAGCAATTTCATGCTAGAATCATCATCCGGATGCCAAAATAAACTAAATACAGCAAAAGATTTGAGTGCACAACGTTTGGTTTAGGTTTGACAGCCATAATCACCTTTTTATTGCTTTAAATGCGTTTTTAGCGCATGATTGTACATTTGAGCTGAATGTGTCAAAATCTTAAAAATTAACAGGTGCCCAAGCAATTTCATGCTAGAATCATCATCCGGATGCCAAAATAAACTAAATACAGCAAAAGATTTGAGTGCACAACGTTTGGTTTAGATTTGACAGCCATAATCAGCAATTGTGTTCATTTGAGCTGAATGTGTCAAAATCTTAAAAATTAACAGGTGCCCAAGCAATTTCATGCTAGAATCATCATCCGGATGCCAAAATAAACTAAATACAGCAAAAGATTTGAGTGCACAACGTTTGGTTTAGGTTTGACAGCCATAATCACCTTTTTATTGCTTTAAATGCGTTTTTAGCGCATGATTGTACATTTGAGCTGAATGTGTCAAAATCTTAAAAATTAACAGGTGCCCAAGCAATTAAGTGCTAGAATCATCATCCGGATGCCAAAATAAACTAAATACAGCAAAAGATTTGAGTGCACAACGTTTGGTTTAGATTTGACAGCCATAATCAGCAATTGTGTACATTTGAGCTGAATGTGTCAAAATCTTAAAAATTAACAGGTGCCCAAGCAATTTCATGCTAGAATCATCATCCGGATGCCAAAATAAACTAAATACAGCAAAAGATTTGAGTGCACAACGTTTGGTTTAGGTTTGACAGCCATAATCACCTTTTTATTGCTTTAAATGCGTTTTTAGCGCATGATTGTACATTTGAGCTGAATGTGTCAAAATCTTAAAAATTAACAGGTGCCCAAGCAATTAAGTGCTAGAATCATCATCCGGATGCCAAAATAAACTAAATACAGCAAAAGATTTGAGTGCACAACGTTTGGTTTAGATTTGACAGCCATAATCAGCAATTGTGTACATTTGAGCTGAATGTGTCAAAATCTTAAAAATTAACAGGTGCCCAAGCAATTTCATGCTAGAATCATCATCCGGATGCCAAAATAAACTAAATACAGCAAAAGATTTGAGTGCACAACGGTTGGTTTAGGTTTGACAGCCATAATCACCTTTTTATTGCTTTAAATGCGTTTTTAGCGCATGATTGTACATTTGAGCTGAATGTGTCAAAATCTTAAAAATTAACAGGTGCCCAAGCAATTTCATGCTAGAATCATCATCCGGATGCCAAAATAAACTAAATACAGCAAAAGATTTGAGTGCACAACGTTTGGTTTAGATTTGACAGCCATAATCAGCAATTGTGTACATTTGAGCTGAATGTGTCAAAATCTTAAAAATTAACAGGTGCCCAAGCAATTTCATGCTAGAATCATCATCCGGATGCCAAAATAAACTAAATACAGCAAAAGATTTGAGTGCACAACGTTTGGTTTAGGTTTGACAGCCATAATCACCTTTTTATTGCTTTAAATGCGTTTTTAGCGCATGATTGTACATTTGAGCTGAATGTGTCAAAATCTTAAAAATTAACAGGTGCCCAAGCAATTTCATGCTAGAATCATCATCCGGATGCCAAAATAAACTAAATACAGCAAAAGATTTGAGTGCACAACGTTTGGTTTAGGTTTGACAGCCATAATCACCTTTTTATTGCTTTAAATGCGTTTTTAGCGCATGATTGTACATTTGAGCTGAATGTGTCAAAATCTTAAAAATTAACAGGTGCCCAAGCAATTTCATGCTAGAATCATCATCCGGATGCCAAAATAAACTAAATACAGCAAAAGATTTGAGTGCACAACGTTTGGTTTAGATTTGACAGCCATAATCAGCAATTGTGTACATTTGAGCTGAATGTGTCAAAATCTTAAAAATTAACAGGTGCCCAAGCAATTTCATGCTAGAATCATCATCCGGATGCCAAAATAAACTAAATACAGCAAAAGATTTGAGTGCACAACGTTTGGTTTAGGTTTGACAGCCATAATCACCTTTTTATTGCTTTAAATGCGTTTTTAGCGCATGATTGTACATTTGAGCTGAATGTGTCAAAATCTTAAAAATTAACAGGCGCCCAAGCAATTAAGTGCTAGAATCATCATCCGGATGCCAAAATAAACTAAATACAGCAAAAGATTTGAGTGCACAACGTTTGGTTTAGATTTGACAGCCATAATCAGCAATTGTGTACATTTGAGCTGAATGTGTCAAAATCTTAAAAATTAACAGGTGCCCAAGCAATTTCATGCTAGAATCATCATCCGGATGCCAAAATAAACTAAATACAGCAAAAGATTTGAGTGCACAACGTTTGGTTTAGGTTTGACAGCCATAATCACCTTTTTATTGCTTTAAATGCGTTTTTAGCGCATGATTGTACATTTGAGCTGAATGTGTCAAAATCTTAAAAATTAACAGGTGCCCAAGCAATTTCATGCTAGAATCATCATCCGGATGCCAAAATAAACTAAATACAGCAAAAGATTTGAGTGCACAACGTTTGGTTTAGATTTGACAGCCATAATCAGCAATTGTGTACATTTGAGCTGAATGTGTCAAAATCTTAAAAATTAACAGGTGCCCAAGCAATTTCATGCTAGAATCATCATCCGGATGCCAAAATAAACTAAATACAGCAAAAGATTTGAGTGAACAACGTTTGGTTTAGGTTTGACAGCCATAATCACCTTTTTATTGCTTTAAATGCGTTTTTAGCGCATGATTGTACATTTGAGCTGAATGTGTCAAAATCTTAAAAATTAACAGGTGCCCAAGCAATTTCATGCTAGAATCATCATCCGGATGCCAAAATAAACTAAATACAGCAAAAGATTTGAGTGCACAACGTTTGGTTTAGATTTGACAGCCATAATCAGCAATTGTGTACATTTGAGCTGAATGTGTCAAAATCTTAAAAATTAACAGGTGCCCAAGCAATTTCATGCTAGAATCATCATCCGGATGCCAAAATAAACTAAATACAGCAAAAGATTTGAGTGCACAACGTTTGGTTTAGGTTTGACAGCCATAATCACCTTTTTATTGCTTTAAATGCGTTTTTAGCGCATGATTGTACATTTGAGCTGAATGTGTCAAAATCTTAAAAATTAACAGGTGCCCAAGCAATTTCATGCTAGAATCATCATCCGGATGCCAAAATAAACTAAATACAGCAAAAGATTTGAGTGCACAACGTTTGGTTTAGGTTTGACAGCCATAATCACCTTTTTATTGCTTTAAATGCGTTTTTAGCGCATGATTGTACATTTGAGCTGAATGTGTCAAAATCTTAAAAATTAACAGGTGCCCAAGCAATTAAGTGCTAGAATCATCATCCGGATGCCAAAATAAACTAAATACAGCAAAAGATTTGAGTGCACAACGTTTGGTTTAGATTTGACAGCCATAATCAGCAATTGTGTACATTTGAGCTGAATGTGTCAAAATCTTAAAAATTAACAGGTGCCCAAGCAATTTCATGCTAGAATCATCATCCGGATGCCAAAATAAACTAAATACAGCAAAAGATTTGAGTGAACAACGTTTGGTTTAGGTTTGACAGCCATAATCACCTTTTTATTGCTTTAAATGCGTTTTTAGCGCATGATTGTACATTTGAGCTGAATGTGTCAAAATCTTAAAAATTAACAGGTGCCCAAGCAATTAAGTGCTAGAATCATCATCCGGATGCCAAAATAAACTAAATACAGCAAAAGATTTGAGTGCACAACGTTTGGTTTAGATTTGACAGCCATAATCAGCAATTGTGTACATTTGAGCTGAATGTGTCAAAATCTTAAAAATTAACAGGTGCCCAAGCAATTTCATGCTAGAATCATCATCCGGATGCCAAAATAAACTAAATACAGCAAAAGATTTGAGTGAACAACGTTTGGTTTAGGTTTGACAGCCATAATCACCTTTTTATTGCTTTAAATGCGTTTTTAGCGCATGATTGTACATTTGAGCTGAATGTGTCAAAATCTTAAAAATTAACAGGTGCCCAAGCAATTTCATGCTAGAATCATCATCCGGATGCCAAAATAAACTAAATACAGCAAAAGATTTGAGTGCACAACGTTTGGTTTAGATTTGACAGCCATAATCAGCAATTGTGTACATTTGAGCTGAATGTGTCAAAATCTTAAAAATTAACAGGTGCCCAAGCAATTTCATGCTAGAATCATCATCCGGATGCCAAAATAAACTAAATACAGCAAAAGATTTGAGTGCACAACGTTTGGTTTAGGTTTGACAGCCATAATCACCTTTTTATTGCTTTAAATGCGTTTTTAGCGCATGATTGTACATTTGAGCTGAATGTGTCAAAATCTTAAAAATTAACAGGTGCCCAAGCAATTTCATGCTAGAATCATCATCCGGATGCCAAAATAAACTAAATACAGCAAAAGATTTGAGTGCACAACGTTTGGTTTAGATTTGACAGCCATAATCAGCAATTGTGTACATTTGAGCTGAATGTGTCAAAATCTTAAAAATTAACAGGTGCCCAAGCAATTTCATGCTAGAATCATCATCCGGATGCCAAAATAAACTAAATACAGCAAAAGATTTGAGTGCACAACGTTTGGTTTAGGTTTGACAGCCATAATCACCTTTTTATTGCTTTAAATGCGTTTTTAGCGCATGATTGTACATTTGAGCTGAATGTGTCAAAATCTTAAAAATTAACAGGTGCCCAAGCAATTTCATGCTAGAATCATCATCCGGATGCCAAAATAAACTAAATACAGCAAAAGATTTGAGTGCACAACGTTTGGTTTAGATTTGACAGCCATAATCAGCAATTGTGTACATTTGAGCTGAATGTGTCAAAATCTTAAAAATTAACAGGTGCCCAAGCAATTTCATGCTAGAATCATCATCCGGATGCCAAAATAAACTAAATACAGCAAAAGATTTGAGTGAACAACGTTTGGTTTAGGTTTGACAGCCATAATCACCTTTTTATTGCTTTAAATGCGTTTTTAGCGCATGATTGTACATTTGAGCTGAATGTGTCAAAATCTTAAAAATTAACAGGTGCCCAAGCAATTAAGTGCTAGAATCATCATCCGGATGCCAAAATAAACTAAATACAGCAAAAGATTTGAGTGCACAACGTTTGGTTTAGATTTGACAGCCATAATCAGCAATTGTGTACATTTGAGCTGAATGTGTCAAAATCTTAAAAATTAACAGGTGCCCAAGCAATTTCATGCTAGAATCATCATCCGGATGCCAAAATAAACTAAATACAGCAAAAGATTTGAGTGCACAACGTTTGGTTTAGGTTTGACAGCCATAATCACCTTTTTATTGCTTTAAATGCGTTTTTAGCGCATGATTGTACATTTGAGCTGAATGTGTCAAAATCTTAAAAATTAACAGGTGCCCAAGCAATTTCATGCTAGAATCATCATCCGGATGCCAAAATAAACTAAATACAGCAAAAGATTTGAGTGCACAACGTTTGGTTTAGATTTGACAGCCATAATCAGCAATTGTGTACATTTGAGCTGAATGTGTCAAAATCTTAAAAATTAACAGGTGCCCAAGCAATTTCATGCTAGAATCATCATCCGGATGCCAAAATAAACTAAATACAGCAAAAGATTTGAGTGCACAACGTTTGGTTTAGGTTTGACAGCCATAATCACCTTTTTATTGCTTTAAATGCGTTTTTAGCGCATGATTGTACATTTGAGCTGAATGTGTCAAAATCTTAAAAATTAAAAGGTGCCCAAGCAATTTCATGCAAGAATCATCATCCGGATGCCAAAATAAACTAAATACAGCAAAAGATTTGAGTGCACAACGTTTGGTTTAGATTTGACAGCCATAATCAGCAATTGTGTACATTTGAGCTGAATGTGTCAAAATCTTAAAAATTAACAGGTGCCCAAGCAATTTCATGCTAGAATCATCATCCGGATGCCAAAATAAACTAAATACAGCAAAAGATTTGAGTGCACAACGTTTGGTTTAGGTTTGACAGCCATAATCACCTTTTTATTGCTTTAAATGCGTTTGTAGCGCATGATTGTACATTTGAGCTGAATGTGTCAAAATCTTAAAAATTAACAGGTGCCCAAGCAATTAAGTGCTAGAATCATCATCCGGATGCCAAAATAAACTAAATACAGCAAAAGATTTGAGTGCACAACGTTTGGTTTAGATTTGACAGCCATAATCAGCAATTGTGTACATTTGAGCTGAATGTGTCAAAATCTTAAAAATTAACAGGTGCCCAAGCAATTTCATGCTAGAATCATCATCCGGATGCCAAAATAAACTAAATACAGCAAAAGATTTGAGTGCACAACGTTTGGTTTAGATTTGACAGCCATAATCAGCAATTGTGTACATTTGAGCTGAATGTGTCAAAATCTTAAAAATTAACAGGTGCCCAAGCAATTTCATGCTAGAATCATCATCCGGATGCCAAAATAAACTAAATACAGCAAAAGATTTGAGTGCACAACGTTTGGTTTAGGTTTGACAGCCATAATCACCTTTTTATTGCTTTAAATGCGTTTTTAGCGCATGATTGTACATTTGAGCTGAATGTGTCAAAATCTTAAAAATTAACAGGTGCCCAAGCAATTTCATGCTAGAATCATCATCCGGATGCCAAAATAAACTAAATACAGCAAAAGATTTGAGTGCACAACGTTTGGTTTAGGTTTGACAGCCATAATCACCTTTTTATTGCTTTAAATGCGTTTTTAGCGCATGATTGTACATTTGAGCTGAATGTGTCAAAATCTTAAAAATTAACAGGTGCCCAAGCAATTTCATGCTAGAATCATCATCCGGATGCCAAAATAAACTAAATACAGCAAAAGATTTGAGTGCACAACGTTTGGTTTAGATTTGACAGCCATAATCAGCAATTGTGTACATTTGAGCTGAATGTGTCAAAATCTTAAAAATTAACAGGTGCCCAAGCAATTTCATGCTAGAATCATCATCCGGATGCCAAAATAAACTAAATACAGCAAAAGATTTGAGTGCACAACGTTTGGTTTAGGTTTGACAGCCATAATCACCTTTTTATTGCTTTAAATGCGTTTTTAGCGCATGATTGTACATTTGAGCTGAATGTGTCAAAATCTTAAAAATTAACAGGTGCCCAAGCAATTTCATGCTAGAATCATCATCCGGATGCCAAAATAAACTAAATACAGCAAAAGATTTGAGTGCACAACGTTTGGTTTAGATTTGACAGCCATAATCAGCAATTGTGTACATTTGAGCTGAATGTGTCAAAATCTTAAAAATTAACAGGTGCCCAAGCAATTTCATGCTAGAATCATCATCCGGATGCCAAAATAAACTAAATACAGCAAAAGATTTGAGTGAACAACGTTTGGTTTAGGTTTGACAGCCATAATCACCTTTTTATTGCTTTAAATGCGTTTTTAGCGCATGATTGTACATTTGAGCTGAATGTGTCAAAATCTTAAAAATTAACAGGTGCCCAAGCAATTAAGTGCTAGAATCATCATCCGGATGCCAAAATAAACTAAATACAGCAAAAGATTTGAGTGCACAACGTTTGGTTTAGATTTGACAGCCATAATCAGCAATTGTGTACATTTGAGCTGAATGTGTCAAAATCTTAAAAATTAACAGGTGCCCAAGCAATTTCATGCTAGAATCATCATCCGGATGCCAAAATAAACTAAATACAGCAAAAGATTTGAGTGCACAACGTTTGGTTTAGGTTTGACAGCCATAATCACCTTTTTATTGCTTTAAATGCGTTTTTAGCGCATGATTGTACATTTGAGCTGAATGTGTCAAAATCTTAAAAATTAACAGGTGCCCAAGCAATTTCATGCTAGAATCATCATCCGGATGCCAAAATAAACTAAATACAGCAAAAGATTTGAGTGCACAACGTTTGGTTTAGATTTGACAGCCATAATCAGCAATTGTGTACATTTGAGCTGAATGTGTCAAAATCTTAAAAATTAACAGGTGCCCAAGCAATTTCATGCTAGAATCATCATCCGGATGCCAAAATAAACTAAATACAGCAAAAGATTTGAGTGAACAACGTTTGGTTTAGGTTTGACAGCCATAATCACCTTTTTATTGCTTTAAATGCGTTTTTAGCGCATGATTGTACATTTGAGCTGAATGTGTCAAAATCTTAAAAATTAACAGGTGCCCAAGCAATTTCATGCTAGAATCATCATCCGGATGCCAAAATAAACTAAATACAGCAAAAGATTTGAGTGCACAACGTTTGGTTTAGATTTGACAGCCATAATCAGCAATTGTGTACATTTGAGCTGAATGTGTCAAAATCTTAAAAATTAACAGGTGCCCAAGCAATTTCATGCTAGAATCATCATCCGGATGCCAAAATAAACTAAATACAGCAAAAGATTTGAGTGCACAACGTTTGGTTTAGGTTTGACAGCCATAATCACCTTTTTATTGCTTTAAATGCGTTTTTAGCGCATGATTGTACATTTGAGCTGAATGTGTCAAAATCTTAAAAATTAACAGGTGCCCAAGCAATTTCATGCTAGAATCATCATCCGGATGCCAAAATAAACTAAATACAGCAAAAGATTTGAGTGCACAACGTTTGGTTTAGGTTTGACAGCCATAATCACCTTTTTATTGCTTTAAATGCGTTTTTAGCGCATGATTGTACATTTGAGCTGAATGTGTCAAAATCTTAAAAATTAACAGGTGCCCAAGCAATTTCATGCTAGAATCATCATCCGGATGCCAAAATAAACTAAATACAGCAAAAGATTTGAGTGCACAACGTTTGGTTTAGATTTGACAGCCATAATCAGCAATTGTGTACATTTGAGCTGAATGTGTCAAAATCTTAAAAATTAACAGGTGCCCAAGCAATTTCATGCTAGAATCATCATCCGGATGCCAAAATAAACTAAATACAGCAAAAGATTTGAGTGAACAACGTTTGGTTTAGGTTTGACAGCCATAATCACCTTTTTATTGCTTTAAATGCGTTTTTAGCGCATGATTGTACATTTGAGCTGAATGTGTCAAAATCTTAAAAATTAACAGGTGCCCAAGCAATTAAGTGCTAGAATCATCATCCGGATGCCAAAATAAACTAAATACAGCAAAAGATTTGAGTGCACAACGTTTGGTTTAGATTTGACAGCCATAATCAGCAATTGTGTACATTTGAGCTGAATGTGTCAAAATCTTAAAAATTAACAGGTGCCCAAGCAATTTCATGCTAGAATCATCATCCGGATGCCAAAATAAACTAAATACAGCAAAAGATTTGAGTGAACAACGTTTGGTTTAGGTTTGACAGCCATAATCACCTTTTTATTGCTTTAAATGCGTTTTTAGCGCATGATTGTACATTTGAGCTGAATGTGTCAAAATCTTAAAAATTAACAGGTGCCCAAGCAATTTCATGCTAGAATCATCATCCGGATGCCAAAATAAACTAAATACAGCAAAAGATTTGAGTGCACAACGTTTGGTTTAGATTTGACAGCCATAATCAGCAATTGTGTACATTTGAGCTGAATGTGTCAAAATCTTAAAAATTAACAGGTGCCCAAGCAATTTCATGCTAGAATCATCATCCGGATGCCAAAATAAACTAAATACAGCAAAAGATTTGAGTGCACAACGTTTGGTTTAGGTTTGACAGCCATAATCACCTTTTTATTGCTTTAAATGCGTTTTTAGCGCATGATTGTACATTTGAGCTGAATGTGTCAAAATCTTAAAAATTAACAGGTGCCCAAGCAATTTCATGCTAGAATCATCATCCGGATGCCAAAATAAACTAAATACAGCAAAAGATTTGAGTGCACAACGTTTGGTTTAGATTTGACAGCCATAATCAGCAATTGTGTACATTTGAGCTGAATGTGTCAAAATCTTAAAAATTAACAGGTGCCCAAGCAATTTCATGCTAGAATCATCATCCGGATGCCAAAATAAACTAAATACAGCAAAAGATTTGAGTGCACAACGTTTGGTTTAGGTTTGACAGCCATAATCACCTTTTTATTGCTTTAAATGCGTTTTTAGCGCATGATTGTACATTTGAGCTGAATGTGTCAAAATCTTAAAAATTAACAGGTGCCCAAGCAATTTCATGCTAGAATCATCATCCGGATGCCAAAATAAACTAAATACAGCAAAAGATTTGAGTGCACAACGTTTGGTTTAGATTTGACAGCCATAATCAGCAATTGTGTACATTTGAGCTGAATGTGTCAAAATCTTAAAAATTAACAGGTGCCCAAGCAATTTCATGCTAGAATCATCATCCGGATGCCAAAATAAACTAAATACAGCAAAAGATTTGAGTGAACAACGTTTGGTTTAGGTTTGACAGCCATAATCACCTTTTTATTGCTTTAAATGCGTTTTTAGCGCATGATTGTACATTTGAGCTGAATGTGTCAAAATCTTAAAAATTAACAGGTGCCCAAGCAATTTCATGCAAGAATCATCATCCGGATGCCAAAATAAACTAAATACAGCAAAAGATTTGAGTGCACAACGTTTGGTTTAGATTTGACAGCCATAATCAGCAATTGTGTACATTTGAGCTGAATGTGTCAAAATCTTAAAAATTAACAGGTGCCCAAGCAATTTCATGCTAGAATCATCATCCGGATGCCAAAATAAACTAAATACAGCAAAAGATTTGAGTGCACAACGTTTGGTTTAGGTTTGACAGCCATAATCACCTTTTTATTGCTTTAAATGCGTTTGTAGCGCATGATTGTACATTTGAGCTGAATGTGTCAAAATCTTAAAAATTAACAGGTGCCCAAGCAATTAAGTGCTAGAATCATCATCCGGATGCCAAAATAAACTAAATACAGCAAAAGATTTGAGTGCACAACGTTTGGTTTAGATTTGACAGCCATAATCAGCAATTGTGTACATTTGAGCTGAATGTGTCAAAATCTTAAAAATTAACAGGTGCCCAAGCAATTTCATGCTAGAATCATCATCCGGATGCCAAAATAAACTAAATACAGCAAAAGATTTGAGTGCACAACGTTTGGTTTAGGTTTGACAGCCATAATCACCTTTTTATTGCTTTAAATGCGTTTGTAGCGCATGATTGTACATTTGAGCTGAATGTGTCAAAATCTTAAAAATTAACAGGTGCCCAAGCAATTAAGTGCTAGAATCATCATCCGGATGCCAAAATAAACTAAATACAGCAAAAGATTTGAGTGCACAACGTTTGGTTTAGATTTGACAGCCATAATCAGCAATTGTGTACATTTGAGCTGAATGTGTCAAAATCTTAAAAATTAACAGGTGCCCAAGCAATTTCATGCTAGAATCATCATCCGGATGCCAAAATAAACTAAATACAGCAAAAGATTTGAGTGCACAACGTTTGGTTTAGATTTGACAGCCATAATCAGCAATTGTGTACATTTGAGCTGAATGTGTCAAAATCTTAAAAATTAACAGGTGCCCAAGCAATTTCATGCTAGAATCATCATCCGGATGCCAAAATAAACTAAATACAGCAAAAGATTTGAGTGCACAACGTTTGGTTTAGGTTTGACAGCCATAATCACCTTTTTATTGCTTTAAATGCGTTTTTAGCGCATGATTGTACATTTGAGCTGAATGTGTCAAAATCTTAAAAATTAACAGGTGCCCAAGCAATTTCATGCTAGAATCATCATCCGGATGCCAAAATAAACTAAATACAGCAAAAGATTTGAGTGCACAACGTTTGGTTTAGGTTTGACAGCCATAATCACCTTTTTATTGCTTTAAATGCGTTTTTAGCGCATGATTGTACATTTGAGCTGAATGTGTCAAAATCTTAAAAATTAACAGGTGCCCAAGCAATTTCATGCTAGAATCATCATCCGGATGCCAAAATAAACTAAATACAGCAAAAGATTTGAGTGCACAACGTTTGGTTTAGATTTGACAGCCATAATCAGCAATTGTGTACATTTGAGCTGAATGTGTCAAAATCTTAAAAATTAACAGGTGCCCAAGCAATTTCATGCTAGAATCATCATCCGGATGCCAAAATAAACTAAATACAGCAAAAGATTTGAGTGCACAACGTTTGGTTTAGGTTTGACAGCCATAATCACCTTTTTATTGCTTTAAATGCGTTTTTAGCGCATGATTGTACATTTGAGCTGAATGTGTCAAAATCTTAAAAATTAACAGGTGCCCAAGCAATTTCATGCTAGAATCATCATCCGGATGCCAAAATAAACTAAATACAGCAAAAGATTTGAGTGCACAACGTTTGGTTTAGATTTGACAGCCATAATCAGCAATTGTGTACATTTGAGCTGAATGTGTCAAAATCTTAAAAATTAACAGGTGCCCAAGCAATTTCATGCTAGAATCATCATCCGGATGCCAAAATAAACTAAATACAGCAAAAGATTTGAGTGAACAACGTTTGGTTTAGGTTTGACAGCCATAATCACCTTTTTATTGCTTTAAATGCGTTTTTAGCGCATGATTGTACATTTGAGCTGAATGTGTCAAAATCTTAAAAATTAACAGGTGCCCAAGCAATTAAGTGCTAGAATCATCATCCGGATGCCAAAATAAACTAAATACAGCAAAAGATTTGAGTGCACAACGTTTGGTTTAGATTTGACAGCCATAATCAGCAATTGTGTACATTTGAGCTGAATGTGTCAAAATCTTAAAAATTAACAGGTGCCCAAGCAATTTCATGCTAGAATCATCATCCGGATGCCAAAATAAACTAAATACAGCAAAAGATTTGAGTGCACAACGTTTGGTTTAGGTTTGACAGCCATAATCACCTTTTTATTGCTTTAAATGCGTTTTTAGCGCATGATTGTACATTTGAGCTGAATGTGTCAAAATCTTAAAAATTAACAGGTGCCCAAGCAATTTCATGCTAGAATCATCATCCGGATGCCAAAATAAACGAAATACAGCAAAAGATTTGAGTGCACAACGTTTGGTTTAGATTTGACAGCCATAATCAGCAATTGTGTACATTTGAGCTGAATGTGTCAAAATCTTAAAAATTAACAGGTGCCCAAGCAATTTCATGCTAGAATCATCATCCGGATGCCAAAATAAACTAAATACAGCAAAAGATTTGAGTGAACAACGTTTGGTTTAGGTTTGACAGCCATAATCACCTTTTTATTGCTTTAAATGCGTTTTTAGCGCATGATTGTACATTTGAGCTGAATGTGTCAAAATCTTAAAAATTAACAGGTGCCCAAGCAATTTCATGCTAGAATCATCATCCGGATGCCAAAATAAACTAAATACAGCAAAAGATTTGAGTGCACAACGTTTGGTTTAGATTTGACAGCCATAATCAGCAATTGTGTACATTTGAGCTGAATGTGTCAAAATCTTAAAAATTAACAGGTGCCCAAGCAATTTCATGCTAGAATCATCATCCGGATGCCAAAATAAACTAAATACAGCAAAAGATTTGAGTGCACAACGTTTGGTTTAGGTTTGACAGCCATAATCACCTTTTTATTGCTTTAAATGCGTTTTTAGCGCATGATTGTACATTTGAGCTGAATGTGTCAAAATCTTAAAAATTAACAGGTGCCCAAGCAATTTCATGCTAGAATCATCATCCGGATGCCAAAATAAACTAAATACAGCAAAAGATTTGAGTGCACAACGTTTGGTTTAGGTTTGACAGCCATAATCACCTTTTTATTGCTTTAAATGCGTTTTTAGCGCATGATTGTACATTTGAGCTGAATGTGTCAAAATCTTAAAAATTAACAGGTGCCCAAGCAATTTCATGCTAGAATCATCATCCGGATGCCAAAATAAACTAAATACAGCAAAAGATTTGAGTGCACAACGTTTGGTTTAGATTTGACAGCCATAATCAGCAATTGTGTACATTTGAGCTGAATGTGTCAAAATCTTAAAAATTAACAGGTGCCCAAGCAATTTCATGCTAGAATCATCATCCGGATGCCAAAATAAACTAAATACAGCAAAAGATTTGAGTGAACAACGTTTGGTTTAGGTTTGACAGCCATAATCACCTTTTTATTGCTTTAAATGCGTTTTTAGCGCATGATTGTACATTTGAGCTGAATGTGTCAAAATCTTAAAAATTAACAGGTGCCCAAGCAATTAAGTGCTAGAATCATCATCCGGATGCCAAAATAAACTAAATACAGCAAAAGATTTGAGTGCACAACGTTTGGTTTAGATTTGACAGCCATAATCAGCAATTGTGTACATTTGAGCTGAATGTGTCAAAATCTTAAAAATTAACAGGTGCCCAAGCAATTTCATGCTAGAATCATCATCCGGATGCCAAAATAAACTAAATACAGCAAAAGATTTGAGTGAACAACGTTTGGTTTAGGTTTGACAGCCATAATCACCTTTTTATTGCTTTAAATGCGTTTTTAGCGCATGATTGTACATTTGAGCTGAATGTGTCAAAATCTTAAAAATTAACAGGTGCCCAAGCAATTTCATGCTAGAATCATCATCCGGATGCCAAAATAAACTAAATACAGCAAAAGATTTGAGTGCACAACGTTTGGTTTAGATTTGACAGCCATAATCAGCAATTGTGTACATTTGAGCTGAATGTGTCAAAATCTTAAAAATTAACAGGTGCCCAAGCAATTTCATGCTAGAATCATCATCCGGATGCCAAAATAAACTAAATACAGCAAAAGATTTGAGTGCACAACGTTTGGTTTAGGTTTGACAGCCATAATCACCTTTTTATTGCTTTAAATGCGTTTTTAGCGCATGATTGTACATTTGAGCTGAATGTGTCAAAATCTTAAAAATTAACAGGTGCCCAAGCAATTTCATGCTAGAATCATCATCCGGATGCCAAAATAAACTAAATACAGCAAAAGATTTGAGTGCACAACGTTTGGTTTAGATTTGACAGCCATAATCAGCAATTGTGTACATTTGAGCTGAATGTGTCAAAATCTTAAAAATTAACAGGTGCCCAAGCAATTTCATGCTAGAATCATCATCCGGATGCCAAAATAAACTAAATACAGCAAAAGATTTGAGTGCACAACGTTTGGTTTAGGTTTGACAGCCATAATCACCTTTTTATTGCTTTAAATGCGTTTTTAGCGCATGATTGTACATTTGAGCTGAATGTGTCAAAATCTTAAAAATTAACAGGTGCCCAAGCAATTTCATGCTAGAATCATCATCCGGATGCCAAAATAAACTAAATACAGCAAAAGATTTGAGTGCACAACGTTTGGTTTAGATTTGACAGCCATAATCAGCAATTGTGTACATTTGAGCTGAATGTGTCAAAATCTTAAAAATTAACAGGTGCCCAAGCAATTTCATGCTAGAATCATCATCCGGATGCCAAAATAAACTAAATACAGCAAAAGATTTGAGTGCACAACGTTTGGTTTAGATTTGACAGCCATAATCAGCAATTGTGTACATTTGAGCTGAATGTGTCAAAATCTTAAAAATTAACAGGTGCCCAAGCAATTTCATGCTAGAATCATCATCCGGATGCCAAAATAAACTAAATACAGCAAAAGATTTGAGTGCACAACGTTTGGTTTAGGTTTGACAGCCATAATCACCTTTTTATTGCTTTAAATGCGTTTTTAGCGCATGATTGTACATTTGAGCTGAATGTGTCAAAATCTTAAAAATTAACAGGTGCCCAAGCAATTTCATGCTAGAATCATCATCCGGATGCCAAAATAAACTAAATACAGCAAAAGATTTGAGTGCACAACGTTTGGTTTAGATTTGACAGCCATAATCAGCAATTGTGTACATTTGAGCTGAATGTGTCAAAATCTTAAAAATTAACAGGTGCCCAAGCAATTTCATGCTAGAATCATCATCCGGATGCCAAAATAAACTAAATACAGCAAAAGATTTGAGTGCACAACGTTTGGTTTAGGTTTGACAGCCATAATCACCTTTTTATTGCTTTAAATGCGTTTTTAGCGCATGATTGTACATTTGAGCTGAATGTGTCAAAATCTTAAAAATTAAAAGGTGCCCAAGCAATTTCATGCAAGAATCATCATCCGGATGCCAAAATAAACTAAATACAGCAAAAGATTTGAGTGCACAACGTTTGGTTTAGATTTGACAGCCATAATCAGCAATTGTGTACATTTGAGCTGAATGTGTCAAAATCTTAAAAATTAACAGGTGCCCAAGCAATTTCATGCTAGAATCATCATCCGGATGCCAAAATAAACTAAATACAGCAAAAGATTTGAGTGCACAACGTTTGGTTTAGGTTTGACAGCCATAATCACCTTTTTATTGCTTTAAATGCGTTTGTAGCGCATGATTGTACATTTGAGCTGAATGTGTCAAAATCTTAAAAATTAACAGGTGCCCAAGCAATTAAGTGCTAGAATCATCATCCGGATGCCAAAATAAACTAAATACAGCAAAAGATTTGAGTGCACAACGTTTGGTTTAGATTTGACAGCCATAATCAGCAATTGTGTACATTTGAGCTGAATGTGTCAAAATCTTAAAAATTAACAGGTGCCCAAGCAATTTCATGCTAGAATCATCATCCGGATGCCAAAATAAACTAAATACAGCAAAAGATTTGAGTGCACAACGTTTGGTTTAGATTTGACAGCCATAATCAGCAATTGTGTACATTTGAGCTGAATGTGTCAAAATCTTAAAAATTAACAGGTGCCCAAGCAATTTCATGCTAGAATCATCATCCGGATGCCAAAATAAACTAAATACAGCAAAAGATTTGAGTGCACAACGTTTGGTTTAGGTTTGACAGCCATAATCACCTTTTTATTGCTTTAAATGCGTTTTTAGCGCATGATTGTACATTTGAGCTGAATGTGTCAAAATCTTAAAAATTAACAGGTGCCCAAGCAATTTCATGCTAGAATCATCATCCGGATGCCAAAATAAACTAAATACAGCAAAAGATTTGAGTGCACAACGTTTGGTTTAGGTTTGACAGCCATAATCACCTTTTTATTGCTTTAAATGCGTTTTTAGCGCATGATTGTACATTTGAGCTGAATGTGTCAAAATCTTAAAAATTAACAGGTGCCCAAGCAATTTCATGCTAGAATCATCATCCGGATGCCAAAATAAACTAAATACAGCAAAAGATTTGAGTGCACAACGTTTGGTTTAGATTTGACAGCCATAATCAGCAATTGTGTACATTTGAGCTGAATGTGTCAAAATCTTAAAAATTAACAGGTGCCCAAGCAATTTCATGCTAGAATCATCATCCGGATGCCAAAATAAACTAAATACAGCAAAAGATTTGAGTGCACAACGTTTGGTTTAGATTTGACAGCCATAATCAGCAATTGTGTACATTTGAGCTGAATGTGTCAAAATCTTAAAAATTAACAGGTGCCCAAGCAATTTCATGCTAGAATCATCATCCGGATGCCAAAATAAACTAAATACAGCAAAAGATTTGAGTGCACAACGTTTGGTTTAGGTTTGACAGCCATAATCACCTTTTTATTGCTTTAAATGCGTTTTTAGCGCATGATTGTACATTTGAGCTGAATGTGTCAAAATCTTAAAAATTAACAGGTGCCCAAGCAATTTCATGCTAGAATCATCATCCGGATGCCAAAATAAACTAAATACAGCAAAAGATTTGAGTGCACAACGTTTGGTTTAGGTTTGACAGCCATAATCACCTTTTTATTGCTTTAAATGCGTTTTTAGCGCATGATTGTACATTTGAGCTGAATGTGTCAAAATCTTAAAAATTAACAGGTGCCCAAGCAATTTCATGCTAGAATCATCATCCGGATGCCAAAATAAACTAAATACAGCAAAAGATTTGAGTGCACAACGTTTGGTTTAGATTTGACAGCCATAATCAGCAATTGTGTACATTTGAGCTGAATGTGTCAAAATCTTAAAAATTAACAGGTGCCCAAGCAATTTCATGCTAGAATCATCATCCGGATGCCAAAATAAACTAAATACAGCAAAAGATTTGAGTGCACAACGTTTGGTTTAGGTTTGACAGCCATAATCACCTTTTTATTGCTTTAAATGCGTTTTTAGCGCATGATTGTACATTTGAGCTGAATGTGTCAAAATCTTAAAAATTAAAAGGTGCCCAAGCAATTTCATGCAAGAATCATCATCCGGATGCCAAAATAAACTAAATACAGCAAAAGATTTGAGTGCACAACGTTTGGTTTAGATTTGACAGCCATAATCAGCAATTGTGTACATTTGAGCTGAATGTGTCAAAATCTTAAAAATTAACAGGTGCCCAAGCAATTTCATGCTAGAATCATCATCCGGATGCCAAAATAAACTAAATACAGCAAAAGATTTGAGTGCACAACGTTTGGTTTAGGTTTGACAGCCATAATCACCTTTTTATTGCTTTAAATGCGTTTGTAGCGCATGATTGTACATTTGAGCTGAATGTGTCAAAATCTTAAAAATTAACAGGTGCCCAAGCAATTTCATGCTAGAATCATCATCCGGATGCCAAAATAAACTAAATACAGCAAAAGATTTGAGTGCACAACGTTTGGTTTAGATTTGACAGCCATAATCAGCAATTGTGTACATTTGAGCTGAATGTGTCAAAATCTTAAAAATTAACAGGTGCCCAAGCAATTTCATGCTAGAATCCGGATGCCAAAATAAACTAAATACAGCAAAAGATTTGAGTGCACAACGTTTGGTTTAGATTTGACAGCCATAATCAGCAATTGTGTACATTTGAGCTGAATGTGTCAAAATCTTAAAAATTAACAGGTGCCCAAGCAATTTCATGCTAGAATCATCATCCGGATGCCAAAATAAACTAAATACAGCAAAAGATTTGAGTGCACAACGTTTGGTTTAGGTTTGACAGCCATAATCACCTTTTTATTGCTTTAAATGCGTTTTTAGCGCATGATTGTACATTTGAGCTGAATGTGTCAAAATCTTAAAAATTAACAGGTGCCCAAGCAATTTCATGCTAGAATCATCATCCGGATGCCAAAATAAACTAAATACAGCAAAAGATTTGAGTGCACAACGTTTGGTTTAGGTTTGACAGCCATAATCACCTTTTTATTGCTTTAAATGCGTTTTTAGCGCATGATTGTACATTTGAGCTGAATGTGTCAAAATCTTAAAAATTAACAGGTGCCCAAGCAATTTCATGCTAGAATCATCATCCGGATGCCAAAATAAACTAAATACAGCAAAAGATTTGAGTGCACAACGTTTGGTTTAGATTTGACAGCCATAATCAGCAATTGTGTACATTTGAGCTGAATGTGTCAAAATCTTAAAAATTAACAGGTGCCCAAGCAATTTCATGCTAGAATCATCATCCGGATGCCAAAATAAACTAAATACAGCAAAAGATTTGAGTGCACAACGTTTGGTTTAGGTTTGACAGCCATAATCACCTTTTTATTGCTTTAAATGCGTTTTTAGCGCATGATTGTACATTTGAGCTGAATGTGTCAAAATCTTAAAAATTAACAGGTGCCCAAGCAATTTCATGCTAGAATCATC
The DNA here is from genome assembly GCF_051991245.1 of Festucalex cinctus. Classification (NCBI taxonomy): domain Eukaryota; kingdom Metazoa; phylum Chordata; class Actinopteri; order Syngnathiformes; family Syngnathidae; genus Festucalex; species Festucalex cinctus. Next base: position 92,479 of record NW_027520337.1, read on the forward strand.
ATCCGGATGCCAAAATAAACTAAATACAGCAAAAGATTTGAGTGCACAACGTTTGGTTTAGATTTGACAGCCATAATCAGCAATTGTGTACATTTGAGCTGAATGTGTCAAAATCTTAAAAATTAACAGGTGCCCAAGCAATTTCATGCTAGAATCATCATCCGGATGCCAAAATAAACTAAATACAGCAAAAGATTTGAGTGAACAACGTTTGGTTTAGGTTTGACAGCCATAATCACCTTTTTATTGCTTTAAATGCGTTTTTAGCGCATGATTGTACATTTGAGCTGAATGTGTCAAAATCTTAAAAATTAACAGGTGCCCAAGCAATTAAGTGCTAGAATCATCATCCGGATGCCAAAATAAACTAAATACAGCAAAAGATTTGAGTGCACAACGTTTGGTTTAGATTTGACAGCCATAATCAGCAATTGTGTACATTTGAGCTGAATGTGTCAAAATCTTAAAAATTAACAGGTGCCCAAGCAATTTCATGCTAGAATCATCATCCGGATGCCAAAATAAACTAAATACAGCAAAAGATTTGAGTGCACAACGTTTGGTTTAGGTTTGACAGCCATAATCACCTTTTTATTGCTTTAAATGCGTTTGTAGCGCATGATTGTACATTTGAGCTGAATGTGTCAAAATCTTAAAAATTAACAGGTGCCCAAGCAATTAAGTGCTAGAATCATCATCCGGATGCCAAAATAAACTAAATACAGCAAAAGATTTGAGTGCACAACGTTTGGTTTAGATTTGACAGCCATAATCAGCAATTGTGTACATTTGAGCTGAATGTGTCAAAATCTTAAAAATTAACAGGTGCCCAAGCAATTTCATGCTAGAATCATCATCCGGATGCCAAAATAAACTAAATACAGCAAAAGATTTGAGTGCACAACGTTTGGTTTAGATTTGACAGCCATAATCAGCAATTGTGTACATTTGAGCTGAATGTGTCAAAATCTTAAAAATTAACAGGTGCCCAAGCAATTTCATGCTAGAATCATCATCCGGATGCCAAAATAAACTAAATACAGCAAAAGATTTGAGTGCACAACGTTTGGTTTAGGTTTGACAGCCATAATCACCTTTTTATTGCTTTAAATGCGTTTTTAGCGCATGATTGTACATTTGAGCTGAATGTGTCAAAATCTTAAAAATTAACAGGTGCCCAAGCAATTTCATGCTAGAATCATCATCCGGATGCCAAAATAAACTAAATACAGCAAAAGATTTGAGTGCACAACGTTTGGTTTAGGTTTGACAGCCATAATCACCTTTTTATTGCTTTAAATGCGTTTTTAGCGCATGATTGTACATTTGAGCTGAATGTGTCAAAATCTTAAAAATTAACAGGTGCCCAAGCAATTTCATGCTAGAATCATCATCCGGATGCCAAAATAAACTAAATACAGCAAAAGATTTGAGTGCACAACGTTTGGTTTAGATTTGACAGCCATAATCAGCAATTGTGTACATTTGAGCTGAATGTGTCAAAATCTTAAAAATTAACAGGTGCCCAAGCAATTTCATGCTAGAATCATCATCCGGATGCCAAAATAAACTAAATACAGCAAAAGATTTGAGTGCACAACGTTTGGTTTAGATTTGACAGCCATAATCAGCAATTGTGTACATTTGAGCTGAATGTGTCAAAATCTTAAAAATTAACAGGTGCCCAAGCAATTTCATGCTAGAATCATCATCCGGATGCCAAAATAAACTAAATACAGCAAAAGATTTGAGTGCACAACGTTTGGTTTAGGTTTGACAGCCATAATCACCTTTTTATTGCTTTAAATGCGTTTTTAGCGCATGATTGTACATTTGAGCTGAATGTGTCAAAATCTTAAAAATTAACAGGTGCCCAAGCAATTTCATGCTAGAATCATCATCCGGATGCCAAAATAAACTAAATACAGCAAAAGATTTGAGTGCACAACGTTTGGTTTAGGTTTGACAGCCATAATCACCTTTTTATTGCTTTAAATGCGTTTTTAGCGCATGATTGTACATTTGAGCTGAATGTGTCAAAATCTTAAAAATTAACAGGTGCCCAAGCAATTTCATGCTAGAATCATCATCCGGATGCCAAAATAAACTAAATACAGCAAAAGATTTGAGTGCACAACGTTTGGTTTAGATTTGACAGCCATAATCAGCAATTGTGTACATTTGAGCTGAATGTGTCAAAATCTTAAAAATTAACAGGTGCCCAAGCAATTTCATGCTAGAATCATCATCCGGATGCCAAAATAAACTAAATACAGCAAAAGATTTGAGTGCACAACGTTTGGTTTAGGTTTGACAGCCATAATCACCTTTTTATTGCTTTAAATGCGTTTTTAGCGCATGATTGTACATTTGAGCTGAATGTGTCAAAATCTTAAAAATTAAAAGGTGCCCAAGCAATTTCATGCAAGAATCATCATCCGGATGCCAAAATAAACTAAATACAGCAAAAGATTTGAGTGCACAACGTTTGGTTTAGATTTGACAGCCATAATCAGCAATTGTGTACATTTGAGCTGAATGTGTCAAAATCTTAAAAATTAACAGGTGCCCAAGCAATTTCATGCTAGAATCATAATCCGGATGCCAAAATAAACTAAATACAGCAAAAGATTTGAGTGCACAACGTTTGGTTTAGGTTTGACAGCCATAATCACCTTTTTATTGCTTTAAATGCGTTTGTAGCGCATGATTGTACATTTGAGCTGAATGTGTCAAAATCTTAAAAATTAACAGGTGCCCAAGCAATTAAGTGCTAGAATCATCATCCGGATGCCAAAATAAACTAAATACAGCAAAAGATTTGAGTGCACAACGTTTGGTTTAGATTTGAAAGCCATAATCAGCAATTGTGTACATTTGAGCTGAATGTGTCAAAATCTTAAAAATTAACAGGTGCCCAAGCAATTTCATGCTAGAATCATCATCCGGATGCCAAAATAAACTAAATACAGCAAAAGATTTGAGTGCACAACGTTTGGTTTAGGTTTGACAGCCATAATCACCTTTTTATTGCTTTAAATGCGTTTTTAGCGCATGATTGTACATTTGAGCTGAATGTGTCAAAATCTTAAAAATTAACAGGTGCCCAAGCAATTTCATGCTAGAATCATCATCCGGATGCCAAAATAAACTAAATACAGCAAAAGATTTGAGTGCACAACGTTTGGTTTAGGTTTGACAGCCATAATCACCTTTTTATTGCTTTAAATGCGTTTTTAGCGCATGATTGTACATTTGAGCTGAATGTGTCAAAATCTTAAAAATTAACAGGTGCCCAAGCAATTTCATGCTAGAATCATCATCCGGATGCCAAAATAAACTAAATACAGCAAAAGATTTGAGTGCACAACGTTTGGTTTAGATTTGACAGCCATAATCAGCAATTGTGTAGATTTGAGCTGAATGTGTCAAAATCTTAAAAATTAACAGGTGCCCAAGCAATTTCATGCTAGAATCATCATCCGGATGCCAAAATAAACTAAATACAGCAAAAGATTTGAGTGCACAACGTTTGGTTTAGGTTTGACAGCCATAATCACCTTTTTATTGCTTTAAATGCGTTTTTAGCGCATGATTGTACATTTGAGCTGAATGTGTCAAAATCTTAAAAATTAACAGGTGCCCAAGCAATTTCATGCTAGAATCATCATCCGGATGCCAAAATAAACTAAATACAGCAAAAGATTTGAGTGCACAACGTTTGGTTTAGATTTGACAGCCATAATCAGCAATTGTGTACATTTGAGCTGAATGTGTCAAAATCTTAAAAATTAACAGGTGCCCAAGCAATTTCATGCTAGAATCATCATCCGGATGCCAAAATAAACTAAATACAGCAAAAGATTTGAGTGAACAACGTTTGGTTTAGGTTTGACAGCCATAATCACCTTTTTATTGCTTTAAATGCGTTTTTAGCGCATGATTGTACATTTGAGCTGAATGTGTCAAAATCTTAAAAATTAACAGGTGCCCAAGCAATTAAGTGCTAGAATCATCATCCGGATGCCAAAATAAACTAAATACAGCAAAAGATTTGAGTGCACAACGTTTGGTTTAGATTTGACAGCCATAATCAGCAATTGTGTACATTTGAGCTGAATGTGTCAAAATCTTAAAAATTAACAGGTGCCCAAGCAATTTCATGCTAGAATCATCATCCGGATGCCAAAATAAACTAAATACAGCAAAAGATTTGAGTGCACAACGTTTGGTTTAGGTTTGACAGCCATAATCACCTTTTTATTGCTTTAAATGCGTTTTTAGCGCATGATTGTACATTTGAGCTGAATGTGTCAAAATCTTAAAAATTAACAGGTGCCCAAGCAATTTCATGCTAGAATCATCATCCGGATGCCAAAATAAACTAAATACAGCAAAAGATTTGAGTGCACAACGTTTGGTTTAGATTTGACAGCCATAATCAGCAATTGTGTACATTTGAGCTGAATGTGTCAAAATCTTAAAAATTAACAGGTGCCCAAGCAATTTCATGCTAGAATCATCATCCGGATGCCAAAATAAACTAAATACAGCAAAAGATTTGAGTGCACAACGTTTGGTTTAGGTTTGACAGCCATAATCACCTTTTTATTGCTTTAAATGCGTTTTTAGCGCATGATTGTACATTTGAGCTGAATGTGTCAAAATCTTAAAAATTAACAGGTGCCCAAGCAATTAAGTGCTAGAATCATCATCCGGATGCCAAAATAAACTAAATACAGCAAAAGATTTGAGTGCACAACGTTTGGTTTAGATTTGACAGCCATAATCAGCAATTGTGTACATTTGAGCTGAATGTGTCAAAATCTTAAAAATTAACAGGTGCCCAAGCAATTTCATGCTAGAATCATCATCCGGATGCCAAAATAAACTAAATACAGCAAAAGATTTGAGTGCACAACGTTTGGTTTAGGTTTGACAGCCATAATCACCTTTTTATTGCTTTAAATGCGTTTGTAGCGCATGATTGTACATTTGAGCTGAATGTGTCAAAATCTTAAAAATTAACAGGTGCCCAAGCAATTAAGTGCTAGAATCATCATCCGGATGCCAAAATAAACTAAATACAGCAAAAGATTTGAGTGCACAACGTTTGGTTTAGATTTGACAGCCATAATCAGCAATTGTGTACATTTGAGCTGAATGTGTCAAAATCTTAAAAATTAACAGGTGCCCAAGCAATTTCATGCTAGAATCATCATCCGGATGCCAAAATAAACTAAATACAGCAAAAGATTTGAGTGCACAACGTTTGGTTTAGATTTGACAGCCATAATCAGCAATTGTGTACATTTGAGCTGAATGTGTCAAAATCTTAAAAATTAACAGGTGCCCAAGCAATTTCATGCTAGAATCATCATCCGGATGCCAAAATAAACTAAATACAGCAAAAGATTTGAGTGCACAACGTTTGGTTTAGGTTTGACAGCCATAATCACCTTTTTATTGCTTTAAATGCGTTTTTAGCGCATGATTGTACATTTGAGCTGAATGTGTCAAAATCTTAAAAATTAACAGGTGCCCAAGCAATTTCATGCTAGAATCATCATCCGGATGCCAAAATAAACTAAATACAGCAAAAGATTTGAGTGCACAACGTTTGGTTTAGGTTTGACAGCCATAATCACCTTTTTATTGCTTTAAATGCGTTTTTAGCGCATGATTGTACATTTGAGCTGAATGTGTCAAAATCTTAAAAATTAACAGGTGCCCAAGCAATTTCATGCTAGAATCATCATCCGGATGCCAAAATAAACTAAATACAGCAAAAGATTTGAGTGCACAACGTTTGGTTTAGATTTGACAGCCATAATCAGCAATTGTGTACATTTGAGCTGAATGTGTCAAAATCTTAAAAATTAACAGGTGCCCAAGCAATTTCATGCTAGAATCATCATCCGGATGCCAAAATAAACTAAATACAGCAAAAGATTTGAGTGCACAACGTTTGGTTTAGATTTGACAGCCATAATCAGCAATTGTGTACATTTGAGCTGAATGTGTCAAAATCTTAAAAATTAACAGGTGCCCAAGCAATTTCATGCTAGAATCATCATCCGGATGCCAAAATAAACTAAATACAGCAAAAGATTTGAGTGCACAACGTTTGGTTTAGGTTTGACAGCCATAATCACCTTTTTATTGCTTTAAATGCGTTTTTAGCGCATGATTGTACATTTGAGCTGAATGTGTCAAAATCTTAAAAATTAACAGGTGCCCAAGCAATTTCATGCTAGAATCATCATCCGGATGCCAAAATAAACTAAATACAGCAAAAGATTTGAGTGCACAACGTTTGGTTTAGGTTTGACAGCCATAATCACCTTTTTATTGCTTTAAATGCGTTTTTAGCGCATGATTGTACATTTGAGCTGAATGTGTCAAAATCTTAAAAATTAACAGGTGCCCAAGCAATTTCATGCTAGAATCATCATCCGGATGCCAAAATAAACTAAATACAGCAAAAGATTTGAGTGCACAACGTTTGGTTTAGATTTGACAGCCATAATCAGCAATTGTGTACATTTGAGCTGAATGTGTCAAAATCTTAAAAATTAACAGGTGCCCAAGCAATTTCATGCTAGAATCATCATCCGGATGCCAAAATAAACTAAATACAGCAAAAGATTTGAGTGCACAACGTTTGGTTTAGGTTTGACAGCCATAATCACCTTTTTATTGCTTTAAATGCGTTTTTAGCGCATGATTGTACATTTGAGCTGAATGTGTCAAAATCTTAAAAATTAAAAGGTGCCCAAGCAATTTCATGCAAGAATCATCATCCGGATGCCAAAATAAACTAAATACAGCAAAAGATTTGAGTGCACAACGTTTGGTTTAGATTTGACAGCCATAATCAGCAATTGTGTACATTTGAGCTGAATGTGTCAAAATCTTAAAAATTAACAGGTGCCCAAGCAATTTCATGCTAGAATCATAATCCGGATGCCAAAATAAACTAAATACAGCAAAAGATTTGAGTGCACAACGTTTGGTTTAGGTTTGACAGCCATAATCACCTTTTTATTGCTTTAAATGCGTTTGTAGCGCATGATTGTACATTTGAGCTGAATGTGTCAAAATCTTAAAAATTAACAGGTGCCCAAGCAATTAAGTGCTAGAATCATCATCCGGATGCCAAAATAAACTAAATACAGCAAAAGATTTGAGTGCACAACGTTTGGTTTAGATTTGAAAGCCATAATCAGCAATTGTGTACATTTGAGCTGAATGTGTCAAAATCTTAAAAATTAACAGGTGCCCAAGCAATTTCATGCTAGAATCATCATCCGGATGCCAAAATAAACTAAATACAGCAAAAGATTTGAGTGCACAACGTTTGGTTTAGGTTTGACAGCCATAATCACCTTTTTATTGCTTTAAATGCGTTTTTAGCGCATGATTGTACATTTGAGCTGAATGTGTCAAAATCTTAAAAATTAACAGGTGCCCAAGCAATTTCATGCTAGAATCATCATCCGGATGCCAAAATAAACTAAATACAGCAAAAGATTTGAGTGCACAACGTTTGGTTTAGGTTTGACAGCCATAATCACCTTTTTATTGCTTTAAATGCGTTTTTAGCGCATGATTGTACATTTGAGCTGAATGTGTCAAAATCTTAAAAATTAACAGGTGCCCAAGCAATTTCATGCTAGAATCATCATCCGGATGCCAAAATAAACTAAATACAGCAAAAGATTTGAGTGCACAACGTTTGGTTTAGATTTGACAGCCATAATCAGCAATTGTGTAGATTTGAGCTGAATGTGTCAAAATCTTAAAAATTAACAGGTGCCCAAGCAATTTCATGCTAGAATCATCATCCGGATGCCAAAATAAACTAAATACAGCAAAAGATTTGAGTGCACAACGTTTGGTTTAGGTTTGACAGCCATAATCACCTTTTTATTGCTTTAAATGCGTTTTTAGCGCATGATTGTACATTTGAGCTGAATGTGTCAAAATCTTAAAAATTAACAGGTGCCCAAGCAATTTCATGCTAGAATCATCATCCGGATGCCAAAATAAACTAAATACAGCAAAAGATTTGAGTGCACAACGTTTGGTTTAGATTTGACAGCCATAATCAGCAATTGTGTACATTTGAGCTGAATGTGTCAAAATCTTAAAAATTAACAGGTGCCCAAGCAATTTCATGCTAGAATCATCATCCGGATGCCAAAATAAACTAAATACAGCAAAAGATTTGAGTGAACAACGTTTGGTTTAGGTTTGACAGCCATAATCACCTTTTTATTGCTTTAAATGCGTTTTTAGCGCATGATTGTACATTTGAGCTGAATGTGTCAAAATCTTAAAAATTAACAGGTGCCCAAGCAATTAAGTGCTAGAATCATCATCCGGATGCCAAAATAAACTAAATACAGCAAAAGATTTGAGTGCACAACGTTTGGTTTAGATTTGACAGCCATAATCAGCAATTGTGTACATTTGAGCTGAATGTGTCAAAATCTTAAAAATTAACAGGTGCCCAAGCAATTTCATGCTAGAATCATCATCCGGATGCCAAAATAAACTAAATACAGCAAAAGATTTGAGTGCACAACGTTTGGTTTAGGTTTGACAGCCATAATCACCTTTTTATTGCTTTAAATGCGTTTGTAGCGCATGATTGTACATTTGAGCTGAATGTGTCAAAATCTTAAAAATTAACAGGTGCCCAAGCAATTAAGTGCTAGAATCATCATCCGGATGCCAAAATAAACTAAATACAGCAAAAGATTTGAGTGCACAACGTTTGGTTTAGATTTGACAGCCATAATCAGCAATTGTGTACATTTGAGCTGAATGTGTCAAAATCTTAAAAATTAACAGGTGCCCAAGCAATTTCATGCTAGAATCATCATCCGGATGCCAAAATAAACTAAATACAGCAAAAGATTTGAGTGCACAACGTTTGGTTTAGATTTGACAGCCATAATCAGCAATTGTGTACATTTGAGCTGAATGTGTCAAAATCTTAAAAATTAACAGGTGCCCAAGCAATTTCATGCTAGAATCATCATCCGGATGCCAAAATAAACTAAATACAGCAAAAGATTTGAGTGCACAACGTTTGGTTTAGGTTTGACAGCCATAATCACCTTTTTATTGCTTTAAATGCGTTTTTAGCGCATGATTGTACATTTGAGCTGAATGTGTCAAAATCTTAAAAATTAACAGGTGCCCAAGCAATTTCATGCTAGAATCATCATCCGGATGCCAAAATAAACTAAATACAGCAAAAGATTTGAGTGCACAACGTTTGGTTTAGGTTTGACAGCCATAATCACCTTTTTATTGCTTTAAATGCGTTTTTAGCGCATGATTGTACATTTGAGCTGAATGTGTCAAAATCTTAAAAATTAACAGGTGCCCAAGCAATTTCATGCTAGAATCATCATCCGGATGCCAAAATAAACTAAATACAGCAAAAGATTTGAGTGCACAACGTTTGGTTTAGGTTTGACAGCCATAATCACCTTTTTATTGCTTTAAATGCGTTTTTAGCGCATGATTGTACATTTGAGCTGAATGTGTCAAAATCTTAAAAATTAAAAGGTGCCCAAGCAATTTCATGCAAGAATCATCATCCGGATGCCAAAATAAACTAAATACAGCAAAAGATTTGAGTGCACAACGTTTGGTTTAGATTTGACAGCCATAATCAGCAATTGTGTACATTTGAGCTGAATGTGTCAAAATCTTAAAAATTAACAGGTGCCCAAGCAATTTCATGCTAGAATCATAATCCGGATGCCAAAATAAACTAAATACAGCAAAAGATTTGAGTGCACAACGTTTGGTTTAGGTTTGACAGCCATAATCACCTTTTTATTGCTTTAAATGCGTTTGTAGCGCATGATTGTACATTTGAGCTGAATGTGTCAAAATCTTAAAAATTAACAGGTGCCCAAGCAATTAAGTGCTAGAATCATCATCCGGATGCCAAAATAAACTAAATACAGCAAAAGATTTGAGTGCACAACGTTTGGTTTAGATTTGAAAGCCATAATCAGCAATTGTGTACATTTGAGCTGAATGTGTCAAAATCTTAAAAATTAACAGGTGCCCAAGCAATTTCATGCTAGAATCATCATCCGGATGCCAAAATAAACTAAATACAGCAAAAGATTTGAGTGCACAACGTTTGGTTTAGGTTTGACAGCCATAATCACCTTTTTATTGCTTTAAATGCGTTTTTAGCGCATGATTGTACATTTGAGCTGAATGTGTCAAAATCTTAAAAATTAACAGGTGCCCAAGCAATTTCATGCTAGAATCATCATCCGGATGCCAAAATAAACTAAATACAGCAAAAGATTTGAGTGCACAACGTTTGGTTTAGGTTTGACAGCCATAATCACCTTTTTATTGCTTTAAATGCGTTTTTAGCGCATGATTGTACATTTGAGCTGAATGTGTCAAAATCTTAAAAATTAACAGGTGCCCAAGCAATTTCATGCTAGAATCATCATCCGGATGCCAAAATAAACTAAATACAGCAAAAGATTTGAGTGCACAACGTTTGGTTTAGATTTGACAGCCATAATCAGCAATTGTGTACATTTGAGCTGAATGTGTCAAAATCTTAAAAATTAACAGGTGCCCAAGCAATTTCATGCTAGAATCATCATCCGGATGCCAAAATAAACTAAATACAGCAAAAGATTTGAGTGCACAACGTTTGGTTTAGGTTTGACAGCCATAATCACCTTTTTATTGCTTTAAATGCGTTTTTAGCGCATGATTGTACATTTGAGCTGAATGTGTCAAAATCTTAAAAATTAACAGGTGCCCAAGCAATTTCATGCTAGAATCATCATCCGGATGCCAAAATAAACTAAATACAGCAAAAGATTTGAGTGCACAACGTTTGGTTTAGATTTGACAGCCATAATCAGCAATTGTGTACATTTGAGCTGAATGTGTCAAAATCTTAAAAATTAACAGGTGCCCAAGCAATTTCATGCTAGAATCATCATCCGGATGCCAAAATAAACTAAATACAGCAAAAGATTTGAGTGAACAACGTTTGGTTTAGGTTTGACAGCCATAATCACCTTTTTATTGCTTTAAATGCGTTTTTAGCGCATGATTGTACATTTGAGCTGAATGTGTCAAAATCTTAAAAATTAACAGGTGCCCAAGCAATTAAGTGCTAGAATCATCATCCGGATGCCAAAATAAACTAAATACAGCAAAAGATTTGAGTGCACAACGTTTGGTTTAGATTTGACAGCCATAATCAGCAATTGTGTACATTTGAGCTGAATGTGTCAAAATCTTAAAAATTAACAGGTGCCCAAGCAATTTCATGCTAGAATCATCATCCGGATGCCAAAATAAACTAAATACAGCAAAAGATTTGAGTGCACAACGTTTGGTTTAGGTTTGACAGCCATAATCACCTTTTTATTGCTTTAAATGCGTTTGTAGCGCATGATTGTACATTTGAGCTGAATGTGTCAAAATCTTAAAAATTAACAGGTGCCCAAGCAATTAAGTGCTAGAATCATCATCCGGATGCCAAAATAAACTAAATACAGCAAAAGATTTGAGTGCACAACGTTTGGTTTAGATTTGACAGCCATAATCAGCAATTGTGTACATTTGAGCTGAATGTGTCAAAATCTTAAAAATTAACAGGTGCCCAAGCAATTTCATGCTAGAATCATCATCCGGATGCCAAAATAAACTAAATACAGCAAAAGATTTGAGTGCACAACGTTTGGTTTAGATTTGACAGCCATAATCAGCAATTGTGTACATTTGAGCTGAATGTGTCAAAATCTTAAAAATTAACAGGTGCCCAAGCAATTTCATGCTAGAATCATCATCCGGATGCCAAAATAAACTAAATACAGCAAAAGATTTGAGTGCACAACGTTTGGTTTAGGTTTGACAGCCATAATCACCTTTTTATTGCTTTAAATGCGTTTTTAGCGCATGATTGTACATTTGAGCTGAATGTGTCAAAATCTTAAAAATTAACAGGTGCCCAAGCAATTTCATGCTAGAATCATCATCCGGATGCCAAAATAAACTAAATACAGCAAAAGATTTGAGTGCACAACGTTTGGTTTAGGTTTGACAGCCATAATCACCTTTTTATTGCTTTAAATGCGTTTTTAGCGCATGATTGTACATTTGAGCTGAATGTGTCAAAATCTTAAAAATTAACAGGTGCCCAAGCAATTTCATGCTAGAATCATCATCCGGATGCCAAAATAAACTAAATACAGCAAAAGATTTGAGTGCACAACGTTTGGTTTAGATTTGACAGCCATAATCAGCAATTGTGTACATTTGAGCTGAATGTGTCAAAATCTTAAAAATTAACAGGTGCCCAAGCAATTTCATGCTAGAATCATCATCCGGATGCCAAAATAAACTAAATACAGCAAAAGATTTGAGTGCACAACGTTTGGTTTAGGTTTGACAGCCATAATCACCTTTTTATTGCTTTAAATGCGTTTTTAGCGCATGATTGTACATTTGAGCTGAATGTGTCAAAATCTTAAAAATTAACAGGTGCCCAAGCAATTTCATGCTAGAATCATCATCCGGATGCCAAAATAAACTAAATACAGCAAAAGATTTGAGTGCACAACGTTTGGTTTAGGTTTGACAGCCATAATCACCTTTTTATTGCTTTAAATGCGTTTTTAGCGCATGATTGTACATTTGAGCTGAATGTGTCAAAATCTTAAAAATTAACAGGTGCCCAAGCAATTTCATGCTAGAATCATCATCCGGATGCCAAAATAAACTAAATACAGCAAAAGATTTGAGTGCACAACGTTTGGTTTAGGTTTGACAGCCATAATCACCTTTTTATTGCTTTAAATGCGTTTTTAGCGCATGATTGTACATTTGAGCTGAATGTGTCAAAATCTTAAAAATTAAAAGGTGCCCAAGCAATTTCATGCAAGAATCATCATCCGGATGCCAAAATAAACTAAATACAGCAAAAGATTTGAGTGCACAACGTTTGGTTTAGATTTGACAGCCATAATCAGCAATTGTGTACATTTGAGCTGAATGTGTCAAAATCTTAAAAATTAACAGGTGCCCAAGCAATTTCATGCTAGAATCATCATCCGGATGCCAAAATAAACTAAATACAGCAAAAGATTTGAGTGCACAACGTTTGGTTTAGATTTGACAGCCATAATCAGCAATTGTGTACATTTGAGCTGAATGTGTCAAAATCTTAAAAATTAACAGGTGCCCAAGCAATTTCATGCTAGAATCATCATCCGGATGCCAAAATAAACTAAATACAGCAAAAGATTTGAGTGCACAACGTTTGGTTTAGGTTTGACAGCCATAATCACCTTTTTATTGCTTTAAATGCGTTTTTAGCGCATGATTGTACATTTGAGCTGAATGTGTCAAAATCTTAAAAATTAACAGGTGCCCAAGCAATTTCATGCTAGAATCATCATCCGGATGCCAAAATAAACTAAATACAGCAAAAGATTTGAGTGCACAACGTTTGGTTTAGGTTTGACAGCCATAATCACCTTTTTATTGCTTTAAATGCGTTTTTAGCGCATGATTGTACATTTGAGCTGAATGTGTCAAAATCTTAAAAATTAACAGGTGCCCAAGCAATTTCATGCTAGAATCATCATCCGGATGCCAAAATAAACTAAATACAGCAAAAGATTTGAGTGCACAACGTTTGGTTTAGATTTGACAGCCATAATCAGTAATTGTGTACATTTGAGCTGAATGTGTCAAAATCTTAAAAATTAACAGGTGCCCAAGCAATTTCATGCTAGAATCATCATCCGGATGCCAAAATAAACTAAATACAGCAAAAGATTTGAGTGCACAACGTTTGGTTTAGGTTTGACAGCCATAATCACCTTTTTATTGCTTTAAATGCGTTTGTAGCGCATGATTGTACATTTGAGCTGAATGTGTCAAAATCTTAAAAATTAACAGGTGCCCAAGCAATTAAGTGCTAGAATCATCATCCGGATGCCAAAATAAACTAAATACAGCAAAAGATTTGAGTGCACAACGTTTGGTTTAGATTTGACAGCCATAATCAGCAATTGTGTACATTTGAGCTGAATGTGTCAAAATCTTAAAAATTAACAGGTGCCCAAGCAATTTCATGCTAGAATCATCATCCGGATGCCAAAATAAACTAAATACAGCAAAAGATTTGAGTGCACAACGTTTGGTTTAGATTTGACAGCCATAATCAGCAATTGTGTACATTTGAGCTGAATGTGTCAAAATCTTAAAAATTAACAGGTGCCCAAGCAATTTCATGCTAGAATCATCATCCGGATGCCAAAATAAACTAAATACAGCAAAAGATTTGAGTGCACAACGTTTGGTTTAGGTTTGACAGCCATAATCACCTTTTTATTGCTTTAAATGCGTTTTTAGCGCATGATTGTACATTTGAGCTGAATGTGTCAAAATCTTAAAAATTAACAGGTGCCCAAGCAATTTCATGCTAGAATCATCATCCGGATGCCAAAATAAACTAAATACAGCAAAAGATTTGAGTGCACAACGTTTGGTTTAGGTTTGACAGCCATAATCACCTTTTTATTGCTTTAAATGCGTTTTTAGCGCATGATTGTACATTTGAGCTGAATGTGTCAAAATCTTAAAAATTAACAGGTGCCCAAGCAATTTCATGCTAGAATCATCATCCGGATGCCAAAATAAACTAAATACAGCAAAAGATTTGAGTGCACAACGTTTGGTTTAGATTTGACAGCCATAATCAGCAATTGTGTACATTTGAGCTGAATGTGTCAAAATCTTAAAAATTAACAGGTGCCCAAGCAATTTCATGCTAGAATCATCATCCGGATGCCAAAATAAACTAAATACAGCAAAAGATTTGAGTGCACAACGTTTGGTTTAGATTTGACAGCCATAATCAGCAATTGTGTACATTTGAGCTGAATGTGTCAAAATCTTAAAAATTAACAGGTGCCCAAGCAATTTCATGCTAGAATCATCATCCGGATGCCAAAATAAACTAAATACAGCAAAAGATTTGAGTGCACAACGTTTGGTTTAGGTTTGACAGCCATAATCACCTTTTTATTGCTTTAAATGCGTTTTTAGCGCATGATTGTACATTTGAGCTGAATGTGTCAAAATCTTAAAAATTAACAGGTGCCCAAGCAATTTCATGCTAGAATCATCATCCGGATGCCAAAATAAACTAAATACAGCAAAAGATTTGAGTGCACAACGTTTGGTTTAGGTTTGACAGCCATAATCACCTTTTTATTGCTTTAAATGCGTTTTTAGCGCATGATTGTACATTTGAGCTGAATGTGTCAAAATCTTAAAAATTAACAGGTGCCCAAGCAATTTCATGCTAGAATCATCATCCGGATGCCAAAATAAACTAAATACAGCAAAAGATTTGAGTGCACAACGTTTGGTTTAGATTTGACAGCCATAATCAGTAATTGTGTACATTTGAGCTGAATGTGTCAAAATCTTAAAAATTAACAGGTGCCCAAGCAATTTCATGCTAGAATCATCATCCGGATGCCAAAATAAACTAAATACAGCAAAAGATTTGAGTGCACAACGTTTGGTTTAGATTTGACAGCCATAATCAGCAATTGTGTACATTTGAGCTGAATGTGTCAAAATCTTAAAAATTAACAGGTGCCCAAGCAATTTCATGCTAGAATCATCATCCGGATGCCAAAATAAACTAAATACAGCAAAAGATTTGAGTGCACAACGTTTGGTTTAGGTTTGACAGCCATAATCACCTTTTTATTGCTTTAAATGCGTTTTTAGCGCATGATTGTACATTTGAGCTGAATGTGTCAAAATCTTAAAAATTAACAGGTGCCCAAGCAATTTCATGCTAGAATCATCATCCGGATGCCAAAATAAACTAAATACAGCAAAAGATTTGAGTGCACAACGTTTGGTTTAGGTTTGACAGCCATAATCACCTTTTTATTGCTTTAAATGCGTTTTTAGCGCATGATTGTACATTTGAGCTGAATGTGTCAAAATCTTAAAAATTAACAGGTGCCCAAGCAATTTCATGCTAGAATCATCATCCGGATGCCAAAATAAACTAAATACAGCAAAAGATTTGAGTGCACAACGTTTGGTTTAGATTTGACAGCCATAATCAGCAATTGTGTACATTTGAGCTGAATGTGTCAAAATCTTAAAAATTAACAGGTGCCCAAGCAATTTCATGCTAGAATCATCATCCGGATGCCAAAATAAACTAAATACAGCAAAAGATTTGAGTGCACAACGTTTGGTTTAGGTTTGACAGCCATAATCACCTTTTTATTGCTTTAAATGCGTTTTTAGCGCATGATTGTACATTTGAGCTGAATGTGTCAAAATCTTAAAAATTAAAAGGTGCCCAAGCAATTTCATGCAAGAATCATCATCCGGATGCCAAAATAAACTAAATACAGCAAAAGATTTGAGTGCACAACGTTTGGTTTAGATTTGACAGCCATAATCAGCAATTGTGTACATTTGAGCTGAATGTGTCAAAATCTTAAAAATTAACAGGTGCCCAAGCAATTTCATGCTAGAATCATCATCCGGATGCCAAAATAAACTAAATACAGCAAAAGATTTGAGTGCACAACGTTTGGTTTAGGTTTGACAGCCATAATCACCTTTTTATTGCTTTAAATGCGTTTGTAGCGCATGATTGTACATTTGAGCTGAATGTGTCAAAATCTTAAAAATTAACAGGTGCCCAAGCAATTAAGTGCTAGAATCATCATCCGGATGCCAAAATAAACTAAATACAGCAAAAGATTTGAGTGCACAACGTTTGGTTTAGATTTGACAGCCATAATCAGCAATTGTGTACATTTGAGCTGAATGTGTCAAAATCTTAAAAATTAACAGGTGCCCAAGCAATTTCATGCTAGAATCATCATCCGGATGCCAAAATAAACTAAATACAGCAAAAGATTTGAGTGCACAACGTTTGGTTTAGATTTGACAGCCATAATCAGCAATTGTGTACATTTGAGCTGAATGTGTCAAAATCTTAAAAATTAACAGGTGCCCAAGCAATTTCATGCTAGAATCATCATCCGGATGCCAAAATAAACTAAATACAGCAAAAGATTTGAGTGCACAACGTTTGGTTTAGGTTTGACAGCCATAATCACCTTTTTATTGCTTTAAATGCGTTTTTAGCGCATGATTGTACATTTGAGCTGAATGTGTCAAAATCTTAAAAATTAACAGGTGCCCAAGCAATTTCATGCTAGAATCATCATCCGGATGCCAAAATAAACTAAATACAGCAAAAGATTTGAGTGCACAACGTTTGGTTTAGGTTTGACAGCCATAATCACCTTTTTATTGCTTTAAATGCGTTTTTAGCGCATGATTGTACATTTGAGCTGAATGTGTCAAAATCTTAAAAATTAACAGGTGCCCAAGCAATTTCATGCTAGAATCATCATCCGGATGCCAAAATAAACTAAATACAGCAAAAGATTTGAGTGCACAACGTTTGGTTTAGATTTGACAGCCATAATCAGCAATTGTGTACATTTGAGCTGAATGTGTCAAAATCTTAAAAATTAACAGGTGCCCAAGCAATTTCATGCTAGAATCATCATCCGGATGCCAAAATAAACTAAATACAGCAAAAGATTTGAGTGCACAACGTTTGGTTTAGATTTGACAGCCATAATCAGCAATTGTGTACATTTGAGCTGAATGTGTCAAAATCTTAAAAATTAACAGGTGCCCAAGCAATTTCATGCTAGAATCATCATCCGGATGCCAAAATAAACTAAATACAGCAAAAGATTTGAGTGCACAACGTTTGGTTTAGGTTTGACAGCCATAATCACCTTTTTATTGCTTTAAATGCGTTTTTAGCGCATGATTGTACATTTGAGCTGAATGTGTCAAAATCTTAAAAATTAACAGGTGCCCAAGCAATTAAGTGCTAGAATCATCATCCGGATGCCAAAATAAACTAAATACAGCAAAAGATTTGAGTGCACAACGCTTGGTTTAGATTTGACAGCCATAATCAGCAATTGTGTACATTTGAGCTGAATGTGTCAAAATCTTAAAAATTAACAGGTGCCCAAACAATTTCATGCTAGAATCATCATCCGGATGCCAAAATAAACTAAATACAGCAAAAGATTTGAGTGCACAACGTTTGATTTAGGTTTGACAGCCATAATCACCTTTTTATTGCTTTAAATGCGTTTTTAGCGCATGATTGTACATTTGAGCTGAATGTGTCAAAATCTTAAAAATTAACAGGTGCCCAAGCAATTTCATGCTAGAATCATCATCCGGATGCCAAAATAAACTAAATATAGCAAAAGATTTGAGTGCACAACGTTTGGTTTAGGTTTGACAGCCATAATCAGCAATTGTGTACATTTGAGCTGAATGTGTCAAAATCTTAAAAATTAACAGGTGCCCAAGCAATTTCATGCTAGAATCATCATCCGGATGCCAAAATAAACTAAATACAGCAAAAGATTTGAGTGCACAACGTTTGGTTTAGGTTTGACAGCCATAATCACCTTTTTATTGCTTTAAATGCGTTTTTAGCGCATGATTGTACATTTGAGCTGAATGTGTCAAAATCTTAAAAATTAACAGGTGCCCAAGCAATTAAGTGCTAGAATCATCATCCGGATGCCAAAATAAACTAAATACAGCAAAAGATTTGAGTGCACAACGTTTGGTTTAGATTTGACAGCCATAATCAGCAATTGTGTACATTTGAGCTGAATGTGTCAAAATCTTAAAAATTAACAGGTGCCCAAGCAATTTCATGCTAGAATCATCATCCGGATGCCAAAATAAACTAAATACAGCAAAAGATTTGAGTGCACAACGTTTGGTTTAGGTTTGACAGCCATAATCACCTTTTTATTGCTTTAAATGCGTTTTTAGCGCATGATTGTACATTTGAGCTGAATGTGTCAAAATCTTAAAAATTAACAGGTGCCCAAGCAATTTCATGCTAGAATCATCATCCGGATGCCAAAATAAACTAAATACAGCAAAAGATTTGAGTGCACAACGTTTGGTTTAGATTTGACAGCCATAATCAGCAATTGTGTACATTTGAGCTGAATGTGTCAAAATCTTAAAAATTAACAGGTGCCCAAGCAATTTCATGCTAGAATCATCATCCGGATGCCAAAATAAACTAAATACAGCAAAAGATTTGAGTGCACAACGTTTGGTTTAGGTTTGACAGCCATAATCACCTTTTTATTGCTTTAAATGCGTTTTTAGCGCATGATTGTACATTTGAGCTGAATGTGTCAAAATCTTAAAAATTAACAGGTGCCCAAGCAATTAAGTGCTAGAATCATCATCCGGATGCCAAAATAAACTAAATACAGCAAAAGATTTGAGTGCACAACGTTTGGTTTAGATTTGACAGCCATAATCAGCAATTGTGTACATTTGAGCTGAATGTGTCAAAATCTTAAAAATTAACAGGTGCCCAAGCAATTTCATGCTAGAATCATCATCCGGATGCCAAAATAAACTAAATACAGCAAAAGATTTGAGTGCACAACGTTTGGTTTAGGTTTGACAGCCATAATCACCTTTTTATTGCTTTAAATGCGTTTTTAGCGCATGATTGTACATTTGAGCTGAATGTGTCAAAATCTTAAAAATTAACAGGTGCCCAAGCAATTAAGTGCTAGAATCATCATCCGGATGCCAAAATAAACTAAATACAGCAAAAGATTTGAGTGCACAACGTTTGGTTTAGATTTGACAGCCATAATCAGCAATTGTGTACATTTGAGCTGAATGTGTCAAAATCTTAAAAATTAACAGGTGCCCAAGCAATTTCATGCTAGAATCATCATCCGGATGCCAAAATAAACTAAATACAGCAAAAGATTTGAGTGCACAACGTTTGGTTTAGGTTTGACAGCCATAATCACCTTTTTATTGCTTTAAATGCGTTTTTAGCGCATGATTGTACATTTGAGCTGAATGTGTCAAAATCTTAAAAATTAACAGGTGCCCAAGCAATTTCATGCTAGAATCATCATCCGGATGCCAAAATAAACTAAATACAGCAAAAGATTTGAGTGCACAACGTTTGGTTTAGGTTTGACAGCCATAATCACCTTTTTATTGCTTTAAATGCGTTTTTAGCGCATGATTGTACATTTGAGCTGAATGTGTCAAAATCTTAAAAATTAACAGGTGCCCAAGCAATTAAGTGCTAGAATCATCATCCGGATGCCAAAATAAACTAAATACAGCAAAAGATTTGAGTGCACAACGTTTGGTTTAGGTTTGACAGCCATAATCACCTTTTTATTGCTTTAAATGCGTTTTTAGCGCATGATTGTACATTTGAGCTGAATGTGTCAAAATCTTAAAAATTAACAGGTGCCCAAGCAATTAAGTGCTAGAATCATCATCCGGATGCCAAAATAAACTAAATACAGCAAAAGATTTGAGTGCACAACGTTTGGTTTAGATTTGACAGCCATAATCAGCAATTGTGTACATTTGAGCTGAATGTGTCAAAATCTTAAAAATTAACAGGTGCCCAAGCAATTTCATGCTAGAATCATCATCCGGATGCCAAAATAAACTAAATACAGCAAAAGATTTGAGTGCACAACGTTTGGTTTAGGTTTGACAGCCATAATCACCTTTTTATTGCTTTAAATGCGTTTTTAGCGCATGATTGTACATTTGAGCTGAATGTGTCAAAATCTTAAAAATTAACAGGTGCCCAAGCAATTTCATGCTAGAATCATCATCCGGATGCCAAAATAAACTAAATACAGCAAAAGATTTGAGTGCACAACGTTTGGTTTAGGTTTGACAGCCATAATCACCTTTTTATTGCTTTAAATGCGTTTTTAGCGCATGATTGTACATTTGAGCTGAATGTGTCAAAATCTTAAAAATTAACAGGTGCCCAAGCAATTAAGTGCTAGAATCATCATCCGGATGCCAAAATAAACTAAATACAGCAAAAGATTTGAGTGCACAACGTTTGGTTTAGATTTTACAGCCATAATCAGCAATTGTGTACATTTGAGCTGAATGTGTCAAAATCTTAAAAATTAACAGGTGCCCAAGCAATTTCATGCTAGAATCATCATCCGGATGCCAAAATAAACTAAATACAGCAAAAGATTTGAGTGCACAACGTTTGGTTTAGGTTTGACAGCCATAATCACCTTTTTATTGCTTTAAATGCGTTTTTAGCGCATGATTGTACATTTGAGCTGAATGTGTCAAAATCTTAAAAATTAACAGGTGCCCAAGCAATTTCATGCTAGAATCATCATCCGGATGCCAAAATAAACTAAATACAGCAAAAGATTTGAGTGCACAACGTTTGGTTTAGATTTGACAGCCATAATCAGCAATTGTGTACATTTGAGCTGAATGTGTCAAAATCTTAAAAATTAACAGGTGCCCAAGCAATTTCATGCTAGAATCATCATCCGGATGCCAAAATAAACTAAATACAGCAAAAGATTTGAGTGCACAACGTTTGGTTTAGGTTTGACAGCCATAATCACCTTTTTATTGCTTTAAATGCGTTTTTAGCGCATGATTGTACATTTGAGCTGAATGTGTCAAAATCTTAAAAATTAACAGGTGCCCAAGCAATTTCATGCTAGAATCATCATCCGGATGCCAAAATAAACTAAATACAGCAAAAGATTTGAGTGCACAACGTTTGGTTTAGGTTTGACAGCCATAATCACCTTTTTATTGCTTTAAATGCGTTTTTAGCGCATGATTGTACATTTGAGCTGAATGTGTCAAAATCTTAAAAATTAACAGGTGCCCAAGCAATTAAGTGCTAGAATCATCATCCGGATGCCAAAATAAACTAAATACAGCAAAAGATTTGAGTGCACAACGTTTGGTTTAGATTTGACAGCCATAATCAGCAATTGTGTACATTTGAGCTGAATGTGTCAAAATCTTAAAAATTAACAGGTGCCCAAGCAATTTCATGCTAGAATCATCATCCGGATGCCAAAATAAACTAAATACAGCAAAAGATTTGAGTGCACAACGTTTGGTTTAGGTTTGACAGCCATAATCACCTTTTTATTGCTTTAAATGCGTTTTTAGCGCATGATTGTACATTTGAGCTGAATGTGTCAAAATCTTAAAAATTAACAGGTGCCCAAGCAATTAAGTGCTAGAATCATCATCCGGATGCCAAAATAAACTAAATACAGCAAAAGATTTGAGTGCACAACGTTTGGTTTAGATTTGACAGCCATAATCAGCAATTGTGTACATTTGAGCTGAATGTGTCAAAATCTTAAAAATTAACAGGTGCCCAAGCAATTTCATGCTAGAATCATCATCCGGATGCCAAAATAAACTAAATACAGCAAAAGATTTGAGTGCACAACGTTTGGTTTAGGTTTGACAGCCATAATCACCTTTTTATTGCTTTAAATGCGTTTTTAGCGCATGATTGTACATTTGAGCTGAATGTGTCAAAATCTTAAAAATTAACAGGTGCCCAAGCAATTAAGTGCTAGAATCATCATCCGGATGCCAAAATAAACTAAATACAGCAAAAGATTTGAGTGCACAACGTTTGGTTTAGATTTGACAGCCATAATCAGCAATTGTGTACATTTGAGCTGAATGTGTCAAAATCTTAAAAATTAACAGGTGCCCAAGCAATTTCATGCTAGAATCATCATCCGGATGCCAAAATAAACTAAATACAGCAAAAGATTTGAGTGCACAACGTTTGGTTTAGGTTTGACAGCCATAATCACCTTTTTATTGCTTTAAATGCGTTTTTAGCGCATGATTGTACATTTGAGCTGAATGTGTCAAAATCTTAAAAATTAACAGGTGCCCAAGCAATTTCATGCTAGAATCATCATCCGGATGCCAAAATAAACTAAATACAGCAAAAGATTTGAGTGCACAACGTTTGGTTTAGGTTTGACAGCCATAATCACCTTTTTATTGCTTTAAATGCGTTTTTAGCGCATGATTGTACATTTGAGCTGAATGTGTCAAAATCTTAAAAATTAACAGGTGCCCAAGCAATTTCATGCTAGAATCATCATCCGGATGCCAAAATAAACTAAATACAGCAAAAGATTTGAGTGCACAACGTTTGGTTTAGATTTGACAGCCATAATCAGCAATTGTGTACATTTGAGCTGAATGTGTCAAAATCTTAAAAATTAACAGGTGCCCAAGCAATTTCATGCTAGAATCATCATCCGGATGCCAAAATAAACTAAATACAGCAAAAGATTTGAGTGCACAACGTTTGGTTTAGGTTTGACAGCCATAATCACCTTTTTATTGCTTTAAATGCGTTTTTAGCGCATGATTGTACATTTGAGCTGAATGTGTCAAAATCTTAAAAATTAACAGGTGCCCAAGCAATTAAGTGCTAGAATCATCATCCGGATGCCAAAATAAACTAAATACAGCAAAAGATTTGAGTGCACAACGTTTGGTTTAGGTTTGACAGCCATAATCACCTTTTTATTGCTTTAAATGCGTTTTTAGCGCATGATTGTACATTTGAGCTGAATGTGTCAAAATCTTAAAAATTAACAGGTGCCCAAGCAATTAAGTGCTAGAATCATCATCCGGATGCCAAAATAAACTAAATACAGCAAAAGATTTGAGTGCACAACGTTTGGTTTAGATTTGACAGCCATAATCAGCAATTGTGTACATTTGAGCTGAATGTGTCAAAATCTTAAAAATTAACAGGTGCCCAAGCAATTTCATGCTAGAATCATCATCCGGATGCCAAAATAAACTAAATACAGCAAAAGATTTGAGTGCACAACGTTTGGTTTAGGTTTGACAGCCATAATCATCTTTTTATTGCTTTAAATGCGTTTTTAGCGCATGATTGTACATTTGAGCTGAATGTGTCAAAATCTTAAAAATTAACAGGTGCCCAAGCAATTTCATGCTAGAATCATCATCCGGATGCCAAAATAAACTAAATACAGCAAAAGATTTGAGTGCACAACGTTTGGTTTAGGTTTGACAGCCATAATCACCTTTTTATTGCTTTAAATGCGTTTTTAGCGCATGATTGTACATTTGAGCTGAATGTGTCAAAATCTTAAAAATTAACAGGTGCCCAAGCAATTAAGTGCTAGAATCATCATCCGGATGCCAAAATAAACTAAATACAGCAAAAGATTTGAGTGCACAACGTTTGGTTTAGATTTGACAGCCATAATCAGCAATTGTGTACATTTGAGCTGAATGTGTCAAAATCTTAAAAATTAACAGGTGCCCAAGCAATTTCATGCTAGAATCATCATCCGGATGCCAAAATAAACTAAATACAGCAAAAGATTTGAGTGCACAACGTTTGGTTTAGGTTTGACAGCCATAATCACCTTTTTATTGCTTTAAATGCGTTTTTAGCGCATGATTGTACATTTGAGCTGAATGTGTCAAAATCTTAAAAATTAACAGGTGCCCAAGCAATTAAGTGCTAGAATCATCATCCGGATGCCAAAATAAACTAAATACAGCAAAAGATTTGAGTGCACAACGTTTGGTTTAGATTTGACAGCCATAATCAGCAATTGTGTACATTTGAGCTGAATGTGTCAAAATCTTAAAAATTAACAGGTGCCCAAGCAATTTCATGCTAGAATCATCATCCGGATGCCAAAATAAACTAAATACAGCAAAAGATTTGAGTGCACAACGTTTGGTTTAGGTTTGACAGCCATAATCACCTTTTTATTGCTTTAAATGCGTTTTTAGCGCATGATTGTACATTTGAGCTGAATGTGTCAAAATCTTAAAAATTAACAGGTGCCCAAGCAATTAAGTGCTAGAATCATCATCCGGATGCCAAAATAAACTAAATACAGCAAAAGATTTGAGTGCACAACGTTTGGTTTAGATTTGACAGCCATAATCAGCAATTGTGTACATTTGAGCTGAATGTGTCAAAATCTTAAAAATTAACAGGTGCCCAAGCAATTTCATGCTAGAATCATCATCCGGATGCCAAAATAAACTAAATACAGCAAAAGATTTGAGTGCACAACGTTTGGTTTAGGTTTGACAGCCATAATCACCTTTTTATTGCTTTAAATGCGTTTTTAGCGCATGATTGTACATTTGAGCTGAATGTGTCAAAATCTTAAAAATTAACAGGTGCCCAAGCAATTTCATGCTAGAATCATCATCCGGATGCCAAAATAAACTAAATACAGCAAAAGATTTGAGTGCACAACGTTTGGTTTAGGTTTGACAGCCATAATCACCTTTTTATTGCTTTAAATGCGTTTTTAGCGCATGATTGTACATTTGAGCTGAATGTGTCAAAATCTTAAAAATTAACAGGTGCCCAAGCAATTAAGTGCTAGAATCATCATCCGGATGCCAAAATAAACTAAATACAGCAAAAGATTTGAGTGCACAACGTTTGGTTTAGATTTGACAGCCATAATCAGCAATTGTGTACATTTGAGCTGAATGTGTCAAAATCTTAAAAATTAACAGGTGCCCAAGCAATTTCATGCTAGAATCATCATCCGGATGCCAAAATAAACTAAATACAGCAAAAGATTTGAGTGCACAACGTTTGGTTTAGGTTTGACAGCCATAATCACCTTTTTATTGCTTTAAATGCGTTTTTAGCGCATGATTGTACATTTGAGCTGAATGTGTCAAAATCTTAAAAATTAACAGGTGCCCAAGCAATTAAGTGCTAGAATCATCATCCGGATGCCAAAATAAACTAAATACAGCAAAAGATTTGAGTGCACAACGTTTGGTTTAGATTTGACAGCCATAATCAGCAATTGTGTACATTTGAGCTGAATGTGTCAAAATCTTAAAAATTAACAGGTGCCCAAGCAATTTCATGCTAGAATCATCATCCGGATGCCAAAATAAACTAAATACAGCAAAAGATTTGAGTGCACAACGTTTGGTTTAGGTTTGACAGCCATAATCACCTTTTTATTGCTTTAAATGCGTTTTTAGCGCATGATTGTACATTTGAGCTGAATGTGTCAAAATCTTAAAAATTAACAGGTGCCCAAGCAATTTCATGCTAGAATCATCATCCGGATGCCAAAATAAACTAAATACAGCAAAAGATTTGAGTGCACAACGTTTGGTTTAGATTTGACAGCCATAATCAGCAATTGTGTACATTTGAGCTGAATGTGTCAAAATCTTAAAAATTAACAGGTGCCCAAGCAATTTCATGCTAGAATCATCATCCGGATGCCAAAATAAACTAAATACAGCAAAAGATTTGAGTGCACAACGTTTGGTTTAGGTTTGACAGCCATAATCACCTTTTTATTGCTTTAAATGCGTTTTTAGCGCATGATTGTACATTTGAGCTGAATGTGTCAAAATCTTAAAAATTAACAGGTGCCCAAGCAATTTCATGCTAGAATCATCATCCGGATGCCAAAATAAACTAAATACAGCAAAAGATTTGAGTGCACAACGTTTGGTTTAGGTTTGACAGCCATAATCACCTTTTTATTGCTTTAAATGCGTTTTTAGCGCATGATTGTACATTTGAGCTGAATGTGTCAAAATCTTAAAAATTAACAGGTGCCCAAGCAATTAAGTGCTAGAATCATCATCCGGATGCCAAAATAAACTAAATACAGCAAAAGATTTGAGTGCACAACGTTTGGTTTAGATTTGACAGCCATAATCAGCAATTGTGTACATTTGAGCTGAATGTGTCAAAATCTTAAAAATTAACAGGTGCCCAAGCAATTTCATGCTAGAATCATCATCCGGATGCCAAAATAAACTAAATACAGCAAAAGATTTGAGTGCACAACGTTTGGTTTAGGTTTGACAGCCATAATCACCTTTTTATTGCTTTAAATGCGTTTTTAGCGCATGATTGTACATTTGAGCTGAATGTGTCAAAATCTTAAAAATTAACAGGTGCCCAAGCAATTTCATGCTAGAATCATCATCCGGATGCCAAAATAAACTAAATACAGCAAAAGATTTGAGTGCACAACGTTTGGTTTAGATTTGACAGCCATAATCAGCAATTGTGTACATTTGAGCTGAATGTGTCAAAATCTTAAAAATTAACAGGTGCCCAAGCAATTTCATGCTAGAATCATCATCCGGATGCCAAAATAAACTAAATACAGCAAAAGATTTGAGTGCACAACGTTTGGTTTAGGTTTGACAGCCATAATCACCTTTTTATTGCTTTAAATGCGTTTTTAGCGCATGATTGTACATTTGAGCTGAATGTGTCAAAATCTTAAAAATTAACAGGTGCCCAAGCAATTTCATGCTAGAATCATCATCCGGATGCCAAAATAAACTAAATACAGCAAAAGATTTGAGTGCACAACGTTTGGTTTAGATTTGACAGCCATAATCAGCAATTGTGTACATTTGAGCTGAATGTGTCAAAATCTTAAAAATTAACAGGTGCCCAAGCAATTTCATGCTAGAATCATCATCCGGATGCCAAAATAAACTAAATACAGCAAAAGATTTGAGTGCACAACGTTTGGTTTAGGTTTGACAGCCATAATCACCTTTTTATTGCTTTAAATGCGTTTTTAGCGCATGATTGTACATTTGAGCTGAATGTGTCAAAATCTTAAAAATTAACAGGTGCCCAAGCAATTTCATGCTAGAATCATCATCCGGATGCCAAAATAAACTAAATACAGCAAAAGATTTGAGTGCACAACGTTTGGTTTAGGTTTGACAGCCATAATCACCTTTTTATTGCTTTAAATGCGTTTTTAGCGCATGATTGTACATTTGAGCTGAATGTGTCAAAATCTTAAAAATTAACAGGTGCCCAAGCAATTTCATGCTAGAATCATCATCCGGATGCCAAAATAAACTAAATACAGCAAAAGATTTGAGTGCACAACGTTTGGTTTAGATTTGACAGCCATAATCAGCAATTGTGTACATTTGAGCTGAATGTGTCAAAATCTTAAAAATTAACAGGTGCCCAAGCAATTTCATGCTAGAATCATCATCCGGATGCCAAAATAAACTAAATACAGCAAAAGATTTGAGTGCACAACGTTTGGTTTAGGTTTGACAGCCATAATCACCTTTTTATTGCTTTAAATGCGTTTTTAGCGCATGATTGTACATTTGAGCTGAATGTGTCAAAATCTTAAAAATTAACAGGTGCCCAAGCAATTTCATGCTAGAATCATCATCCGGATGCCAAAATAAACTAAATACAGCAAAAGATTTGAGTGCACAACGTTTGGTTTAGGTTTGACAGCCATAATCACCTTTTTATTGCTTTAAATGCGTTTTTAGCGCATGATTGTACATTTGAGCTGAATGTGTCAAAATCTTAAAAATTAACAGGTGCCCAAGCAATTTCATGCTAGAATCATCATCCGGATGCCAAAATAAACTAAATACAGCAAAAGATTTGAGTGCACAACGTTTGGTTTAGGTTTGACAGCCATAATCACCTTTTTATTGCTTTAAATGCGTTTTTAGTGCATGATTGTACATTTGAGCTGAATGTGTCAAAATCTTAAAAATTAACAGGTGCCCAAGCAATTAAGTGCTAGAATCATCATCCGGATGCCAAAATAAACTAAATACAGCAAAAGATTTGAGTGCACAACGTTTGGTTTAGATTTGACAGCCATAATCAGCAATTGTGTACATTTGAGCTGAATGTGTCAAAATCTTAAAAATTAACAGGTGCCCAAGCAATTTCATGCTAGAATCATCATCCGGATGCCAAAATAAACTAAATACAGCAAAAGATTTGAGTGCACAACGTTTGGTTTAGGTTTGACAGCCATAATCACCTTTTTATTGCTTTAAATGCGTTTTTAGCGCATGATTGTACATTTGAGCTGAATGTGTCAAAATCTTAAAAATTAACAGGTGCCCAAGCAATTTCATGCTAGAATCATCATCCGGATGCCAAAATAAACTAAATACAGCAAAAGATTTGAGTGCACAACGTTTGGTTTAGGTTTGACAGCCATAATCACCTTTTTATTGCTTTAAATGCGTTTTTAGCGCATGATTGTACATTTGAGCTGAATGTGTCAAAATCTTAAAAATTAACAGGTGCCCAAGCAATTAAGTGCTAGAATCATCATCCGGATGCCAAAATAAACTAAATACAGCAAAAGATTTGAGTGCACAACGTTTGGTTTAGATTTGACAGCCATAATCAGCAATTGTGTACATTTGAGCTGAATGTGTCAAAATCTTAAAAATTAACAGGTGCCCAAGCAATTTCATGCTAGAATCATCATCCGGATGCCAAAATAAACTAAATACAGCAAAAGATTTGAGTGCACAACGTTTGGTTTAGGTTTGACAGCCATAATCACCTTTTTATTGCTTTAAATGCGTTTTTAGCGCATGATTGTACATTTGAGCTGAATGTGTCAAAATCTTAAAAATTAACAGGTGCCCAAGCAATTAAGTGCTAGAATCATCATCCGGATGCCAAAATAAACTAAATACAGCAAAAGATTTGAGTGCACAACGTTTGGTTTAGATTTGACAGCCATAATCAGCAATTGTGTACATTTGAGCTGAATGTGTCAAAATCTTAAAAATTAACAGGTGCCCAAGCAATTTCATGCTAGAATCATCATCCGGATGCCAAAATAAACTAAATACAGCAAAAGATTTGAGTGCACAACGTTTGGTTTAGGTTTGACAGCCATAATCACCTTTTTATTGCTTTAAATGCGTTTTTAGCGCATGATTGTACATTTGAGCTGAATGTGTCAAAATCTTAAAAATTAACAGGTGCCCAAGCAATTAAGTGCTAGAATCATCATCCGGATGCCAAAATAAACTAAATACAGCAAAAGATTTGAGTGCACAACGTTTGGTTTAGATTTGACAGCCATAATCAGCAATTGTGTACATTTGAGCTGAATGTGTCAAAATCTTAAAAATTAACAGGTGCCCAAGCAATTTCATGCTAGAATCATCATCCGGATGCCAAAATAAACTAAATACAGCAAAAGATTTGAGTGCACAACGTTTGGTTTAGGTTTGACAGCCATAATCACCTTTTTATTGCTTTAAATGCGTTTTTAGCGCATGATTGTACATTTGAGCTGAATGTGTCAAAATCTTAAAAATTAACAGGTGCCCAAGCAATTTCATGCTAGAATCATCATCCGGATGCCAAAATAAACTAAATACAGCAAAAGATTTGAGTGCACAACGTTTGGTTTAGGTTTGACAGCCATAATCACCTTTTTATTGCTTTAAATGCGTTTTTAGCGCATGATTGTACATTTGAGCTGAATGTGTCAAAATCTTAAAAATTAACAGGTGCCCAAGCAATTAAGTGCTAGAATCATCATCCGGATGCCAAAATAAACTAAATACAGCAAAAGATTTGAGTGCACAACGTTTGGTTTAGATTTGACAGCCATAATCAGCAATTGTGTACATTTGAGCTGAATGTGTCAAAATCTTAAAAATTAACAGGTGCCCAAGCAATTTCATGCTAGAATCATCATCCGGATGCCAAAATAAACTAAATACAGCAAAAGATTTGAGTGCACAACGTTTGGTTTAGGTTTGACAGCCATAATCACCTTTTTATTGCTTTAAATGCGTTTTTAGCGCATGATTGTACATTTGAGCTGAATGTGTCAAAATCTTAAAAATTAACAGGTGCCCAAGCAATTAAGTGCTAGAATCATCATCCGGATGCCAAAATAAACTAAATACAGCAAAAGATTTGAGTGCACAACGTTTGGTTTAGATTTGACAGCCATAATCAGCAATTGTGTACATTTGAGCTGAATGTGTCAAAATCTTAAAAATTAACAGGTGCCCAAGCAATTTCATGCTAGAATCATCATCCGGATGCCAAAATAAACTAAATACAGCAAAAGATTTGAGTGCACAACGTTTGGTTTAGGTTTGACAGCCATAATCACCTTTTTATTGCTTTAAATGCGTTTTTAGCGCATGATTGTACATTTGAGCTGAATGTGTCAAAATCTTAAAAATTAACAGGTGCCCAAGCAATTTCATGCTAGAATCATCATCCGGATGCCAAAATAAACTAAATACAGCAAAAGATTTGAGTGCACAACGTTTGGTTTAGATTTGACAGCCATAATCAGCAATTGTGTACATTTGAGCTGAATGTGTCAAAATCTTAAAAATTAACAGGTGCCCAAGCAATTTCATGCTAGAATCATCATCCGGATGCCAAAATAAACTAAATACAGCAAAAGATTTGAGTGCACAACGTTTGGTTTAGGTTTGACAGCCATAATCACCTTTTTATTGCTTTAAATGCGTTTTTAGCGCATGATTGTACATTTGAGCTGAATGTGTCAAAATCTTAAAAATTAACAGGTGCCCAAGCAATTTCATGCTAGAATCATCATCCGGATGCCAAAATAAACTAAATACAGCAAAAGATTTGAGTGCACAACGTTTGGTTTAGGTTTGACAGCCATAATCACCTTTTTATTGCTTTAAATGCGTTTTTAGCGCATGATTGTACATTTGAGCTGAATGTGTCAAAATCTTAAAAATTAACAGGTGCCCAAGCAATTAAGTGCTAGAATCATCATCCGGATGCCAAAATAAACTAAATACAGCAAAAGATTTGAGTGCACAACGTTTGGTTTAGATTTGACAGCCATAATCAGCAATTGTGTACATTTGAGCTGAATGTGTCAAAATCTTAAAAATTAACAGGTGCCCAAGCAATTTCATGCTAGAATCATCATCCGGATGCCAAAATAAACTAAATACAGCAAAAGATTTGAGTGCACAACGTTTGGTTTAGGTTTGACAGCCATAATCACCTTTTTATTGCTTTAAATGCGTTTTTAGCGCATGATTGTACATTTGAGCTGAATGTGTCAAAATCTTAAAAATTAACAGGTGCCCAAGCAATTTCATGCTAGAATCATCATCCGGATGCCAAAATAAACTAAATACAGCAAAAGATTTGAGTGCACAACGTTTGGTTTAGATTTGACAGCCATAATCAGCAATTGTGTACATTTGAGCTGAATGTGTCAAAATCTTAAAAATTAACAGGTGCCCAAGCAATTTCATGCTAGAATCATCATCCGGATGCCAAAATAAACTAAATACAGCAAAAGATTTGAGTGCACAACGTTTGGTTTAGGTTTGACAGCCATAATCACCTTTTTATTGCTTTAAATGCGTTTTTAGCGCATGATTGTACATTTGAGCTGAATGTGTCAAAATCTTAAAAATTAACAGGTGCCCAAGCAATTTCATGCTAGAATCATCATCCGGATGCCAAAATAAACTAAATACAGCAAAAGATTTGAGTGCACAACGTTTGGTTTAGATTTGACAGCCATAATCAGCAATTGTGTACATTTGAGCTGAATGTGTCAAAATCTTAAAAATTAACAGGTGCCCAAGCAATTTCATGCTAGAATCATCATCCGGATGCCAAAATAAACTAAATACAGCAAAAGATTTGAGTGCACAACGTTTGGTTTAGGTTTGACAGCCATAATCACCTTTTTATTGCTTTAAATGCGTTTTTAGCGCATGATTGTACATTTGAGCTGAATGTGTCAAAATCTTAAAAATTAACAGGTGCCCAAGCAATTTCATGCTAGAATCATCATCCGGATGCCAAAATAAACTAAATACAGCAAAAGATTTGAGTGCACAACGTTTGGTTTAGGTTTGACAGCCATAATCACCTTTTTATTGCTTTAAATGCGTTTTTAGCGCATGATTGTACATTTGAGCTGAATGTGTCAAAATCTTAAAAATTAACAGGTGCCCAAGCAATTTCATGCTAGAATCATCATCCGGATGCCAAAATAAACTAAATACAGCAAAAGATTTGAGTGCACAACGTTTGGTTTAGATTTGACAGCCATAATCAGCAATTGTGTACATTTGAGCTGAATGTGTCAAAATCTTAAAAATTAACAGGTGCCCAAGCAATTTCATGCTAGAATCATCATCCGGATGCCAAAATAAACTAAATACAGCAAAAGATTTGAGTGCACAACGTTTGGTTTAGGTTTGACAGCCATAATCACCTTTTTATTGCTTTAAATGCGTTTTTAGCGCATGATTGTACATTTGAGCTGAATGTGTCAAAATCTTAAAAATTAACAGGTGCCCAAGCAATTTCATGCTAGAATCATCATCCGGATGCCAAAATAAACTAAATACAGCAAAAGATTTGAGTGCACAACGTTTGGTTTAGGTTTGACAGCCATAATCACCTTTTTATTGCTTTAAATGCGTTTTTAGCGCATGATTGTACATTTGAGCTGAATGTGTCAAAATCTTAAAAATTAACAGGTGCCCAAGCAATTTCATGCTAGAATCATCATCCGGATGCCAAAATAAACTAAATACAGCAAAAGATTTGAGTGCACAACGTTTGGTTTAGGTTTGACAGCCATAATCACCTTTTTATTGCTTTAAATGCGTTTTTAGCGCATGATTGTACATTTGAGCTGAATGTGTCAAAATCTTAAAAATTAACAGGTGCCCAAGCAATTAAGTGCTAGAATCATCATCCGGATGCCAAAATAAACTAAATACAGCAAAAGATTTGAGTGCACAACGTTTGGTTTAGATTTGACAGCCATAATCAGCAATTGTGTACATTTGAGCTGAATGTGTCAAAATCTTAAAAATTAACAGGTGCCCAAGCAATTTCATGCTAGAATCATCATCCGGATGCCAAAATAAACTAAATACAGCAAAAGATTTGAGTGCACAACGTTTGGTTTAGGTTTGACAGCCATAATCACCTTTTTATTGCTTTAAATGCGTTTTTAGCGCATGATTGTACATTTGAGCTGAATGTGTCAAAATCTTAAAAATTAACAGGTGCCCAAGCAATTTCATGCTAGAATCATCATCCGGATGCCAAAATAAACTAAATACAGCAAAAGATTTGAGTGCACAACGTTTGGTTTAGGTTTGACAGCCATAATCACCTTTTTATTGCTTTAAATGCGTTTTTAGCGCATGATTGTACATTTGAGCTGAATGTGTCAAAATCTTAAAAATTAACAGGTGCCCAAGCAATTTCATGCTAGAATCATCATCCGGATGCCAAAATAAACTAAATACAGCAAAAGATTTGAGTGCACAACGTTTGGTTTAGATTTGACAGCCATAATCAGCAATTGTGTACATTTGAGCTGAATGTGTCAAAATCTTAAAAATTAACAGGTGCCCAAGCAATTTCATGCTAGAATCATCATCCGGATGCCAAAATAAACTAAATACAGCAAAAGATTTGAGTGCACAACGTTTGGTTTAGGTTTGACAGCCATAATCACCTTTTTATTGCTTTAAATGCGTTTTTAGCGCATGATTGTACATTTGAGCTGAATGTGTCAAAATCTTAAAAATTAACAGGTGCCCAAGCAATTTCATGCTAGAATCATCATCCGGATGCCAAAATAAACTAAATACAGCAAAAGATTTGAGTGCACAACGTTTGGTTTAGGTTTGACAGCCATAATCACCTTTTTATTGCTTTAAATGCGTTTTTAGCGCATGATTGTACATTTGAGCTGAATGTGTCAAAATCTTAAAAATTAACAGGTGCCCAAGCAATTTCATGCTAGAATCATCATCCGGATGCCAAAATAAACTAAATACAGCAAAAGATTTGAGTGCACAACGTTTGGTTTAGGTTTGACAGCCATAATCACCTTTTTATTGCTTTAAATGCGTTTTTAGCGCATGATTGTACATTTGAGCTGAATGTGTCAAAATCTTAAAAATTAACAGGTGCCCAAGCAATTAAGTGCTAGAATCATCATCCGGATGCCAAAATAAACTAAATACAGCAAAAGATTTGAGTGCACAACGTTTGGTTTAGATTTGACAGCCATAATCAGCAATTGTGTACATTTGAGCTGAATGTGTCAAAATCTTAAAAATTAACAGGTGCCCAAGCAATTTCATGCTAGAATCATCATCCGGATGCCAAAATAAACTAAATACAGCAAAAGATTTGAGTGCACAACGTTTGGTTTAGGTTTGACAGCCATAATCACCTTTTTATTGCTTTAAATGCGTTTTTAGCGCATGATTGTACATTTGAGCTGAATGTGTCAAAATCTTAAAAATTAACAGGTGCCCAAGCAATTAAGTGCTAGAATCATCATCCGGATGCCAAAATAAACTAAATACAGCAAAAGATTTGAG
Source organism: Festucalex cinctus (assembly GCF_051991245.1). Lineage (NCBI taxonomy): Eukaryota > Metazoa > Chordata > Actinopteri > Syngnathiformes > Syngnathidae > Festucalex > Festucalex cinctus. Next base: position 127,711 of record NW_027520337.1, read on the forward strand.
TGCACAACGTTTGGTTTAGATTTGACAGCCATAATCAGCAATTGTGTACATTTGAGCTGAATGTGTCAAAATCTTAAAAATTAACAGGTGCCCAAGCAATTTCATGCTAGAATCATCATCCGGATGCCAAAATAAACTAAATACAGCAAAAGATTTGAGTGCACAACGTTTGGTTTAGGTTTGACAGCCATAATCACCTTTTTATTGCTTTAAATGCGTTTTTAGCGCATGATTGTACATTTGAGCTGAATGTGTCAAAATCTTAAAAATTAACAGGTGCCCAAGCAATTTCATGCTAGAATCATCATCCGGATGCCAAAATAAACTAAATACAGCAAAAGATTTGAGTGCACAACGTTTGGTTTAGATTTGACAGCCATAATCAGCAATTGTGTACATTTGAGCTGAATGTGTCAAAATCTTAAAAATTAACAGGTGCCCAAGCAATTTCATGCTAGAATCATCATCCGGATGCCAAAATAAACTAAATACAGCAAAAGATTTGAGTGCACAACGTTTGGTTTAGGTTTGACAGCCATAATCACCTTTTTATTGCTTTAAATGCGTTTTTAGCGCATGATTGTACATTTGAGCTGAATGTGTCAAAATCTTAAAAATTAACAGGTGCCCAAGCAATTAAGTGCTAGAATCATCATCCGGATGCCAAAATAAACTAAATACAGCAAAAGATTTGAGTGCACAACGTTTGGTTTAGATTTGACAGCCATAATCAGCAATTGTGTACATTTGAGCTGAATGTGTCAAAATCTTAAAAATTAACAGGTGCCCAAGCAATTTCATGCTAGAATCATCATCCGGATGCCAAAATAAACTAAATACAGCAAAAGATTTGAGTGCACAACGTTTGGTTTAGGTTTGACAGCCATAATCACCTTTTTATTGCTTTAAATGCGTTTTTAGCGCATGATTGTACATTTGAGCTGAATGTGTCAAAATCTTAAAAATTAACAGGTGCCCAAGCAATTAAGTGCTAGAATCATCATCCGGATGCCAAAATAAACTAAATACAGCAAAAGATTTGAGTGCACAACGTTTGGTTTAGATTTGACAGCCATAATCAGCAATTGTGTACATTTGAGCTGAATGTGTCAAAATCTTAAAAATTAACAGGTGCCCAAGCAATTTCATGCTAGAATCATCATCCGGATGCCAAAATAAACTAAATACAGCAAAAGATTTGAGTGCACAACGTTTGGTTTAGGTTTGACAGCCATAATCACCTTTTTATTGCTTTAAATGCGTTTTTAGCGCATGATTGTACATTTGAGCTGAATGTGTCAAAATCTTAAAAATTAACAGGTGCCCAAGCAATTTCAGTGCTAGAATCATCATCCGGATGCCAAAATAAACTAAATACAGCAAAAGATTTGAGTGCACAACGTTTGGTTTAGGTTTGACAGCCATAATCACCTTTTATTGCTTTAAATGCGTTTTAGCGCATGATTGTACATTTGAGCTGAATGTGTCAAAATCTTAAAAATTAACAGGTGCCCAAGCAATTTCATGCTAGAATCATCATCCGGATGCCAAAATAAACTAAATACAGCAAAAGATTTGAGTGCACAACGTTTGGTTTAGGTTTGACAGCCATAATCACCTTTTTATTGCTTTAAATGCGTTTTTAGCGCATGATTGTACATTTGAGCTGAATGTGTCAAAATCTTAAAAATTAACAGGTGCCCAAGCAATTAAGTGCTAGAATCATCATCCGGATGCCAAAATAAACTAAATACAGCAAAAGATTTGAGTGCACAACGTTTGGTTTAGATTTGACAGCCATAATCAGCAATTGTGTACATTTGAGCTGAATGTGTCAAAATCTTAAAAATTAACAGGTGCCCAAGCAATTTCATGCTAGAATCATCATCCGGATGCCAAAATAAACTAAATACAGCAAAAGATTTGAGTGCACAACGTTTGGTTTAGGTTTGACAGCCATAATCACCTTTTTATTGCTTTAAATGCGTTTTTAGCGCATGATTGTACATTTGAGCTGAATGTGTCAAAATCTTAAAAATTAACAGGTGCCCAAGCAATTAAGTGCTAGAATCATCATCCGGATGCCAAAATAAACTAAATACAGCAAAAGATTTGAGTGCACAACGTTTGGTTTAGATTTGACAGCCATAATCAGCAATTGTGTACATTTGAGCTGAATGTGTCAAAATCTTAAAAATTAACAGGTGCCCAAGCAATTTCATGCTAGAATCATCATCCGGATGCCAAAATAAACTAAATACAGCAAAAGATTTGAGTGCACAACGTTTGGTTTAGGTTTGACAGCCATAATCACCTTTTTATTGCTTTAAATGCGTTTTTAGCGCATGATTGTACATTTGAGCTGAATGTGTCAAAATCTTAAAAATTAACAGGTGCCCAAGCAATTAAGTGCTAGAATCATCATCCGGATGCCAAAATAAACTAAATACAGCAAAAGATTTGAGTGCACAACGTTTGGTTTAGATTTGACAGCCATAATCAGCAATTGTGTACATTTGAGCTGAATGTGTCAAAATCTTAAAAATTAACAGGTGCCCAAGCAATTTCATGCTAGAATCATCATCCGGATGCCAAAATAAACTAAATACAGCAAAAGATTTGAGTGCACAACGTTTGGTTTAGGTTTGACAGCCATAATCACCTTTTTATTGCTTTAAATGCGTTTTTAGCGCATGATTGTACATTTGAGCTGAATGTGTCAAAATCTTAAAAATTAACAGGTGCCCAAGCAATTAAGTGCTAGAATCATCATCCGGATGCCAAAATAAACTAAATACAGCAAAAGATTTGAGTGCACAACGTTTGGTTTAGATTTGACAGCCATAATCAGCAATTGTGTACATTTGAGCTGAATGTGTCAAAATCTTAAAAATTAACAGGTGCCCAAGCAATTTCATGCTAGAATCATCATCCGGATGCCAAAATAAACTAAATACAGCAAAAGATTTGAGTGCACAACGTTTGGTTTAGGTTTGACAGCCATAATCACCTTTTTATTGCTTTAAATGCGTTTTTAGCGCATGATTGTACATTTGAGCTGAATGTGTCAAAATCTTAAAAATTAACAGGTGCCCAAGCAATTTCATGCTAGAATCATCATCCGGATGCCAAAATAAACTAAATACAGCAAAAGATTTGAGTGCACAACGTTTGGTTTAGATTTGACAGCCATAATCAGCAATTGTGTACATTTGAGCTGAATGTGTCAAAATCTTAAAAATTAACAGGTGCCCAAGCAATTTCATGCTAGAATCATCATCCGGATGCCAAAATAAACTAAATACAGCAAAAGATTTGAGTGCACAACGTTTGGTTTAGGTTTGACAGCCATAATCACCTTTTTATTGCTTTAAATGCGTTTTTAGCGCATGATTGTACATTTGAGCTGAATGTGTCAAAATCTTAAAAATTAACAGGTGCCCAAGCAATTAAGTGCTAGAATCATCATCCGGATGCCAAAATAAACTAAATACAGCAAAAGATTTGAGTGCACAACGTTTGGTTTAGATTTGACAGCCATAATCAGCAATTGTGTACATTTGAGCTGAATGTGTCAAAATCTTAAAAATTAACAGGTGCCCAAGCAATTTCATGCTAGAATCATCATCCGGATGCCAAAATAAACTAAATACAGCAAAAGATTTGAGTGCACAACGTTTGGTTTAGGTTTGACAGCCATAATCACCTTTTTATTGCTTTAAATGCGTTTTTAGCGCATGATTGTACATTTGAGCTGAATGTGTCAAAATCTTAAAAATTAACAGGTGCCCAAGCAATTAAGTGCTAGAATCATCATCCGGATGCCAAAATAAACTAAATACAGCAAAAGATTTGAGTGCACAACGTTTGGTTTAGATTTGACAGCCATAATCAGCAATTGTGTACATTTGAGCTGAATGTGTCAAAATCTTAAAAATTAACAGGTGCCCAAGCAATTTCATGCTAGAATCATCATCCGGATGCCAAAATAAACTAAATACAGCAAAAGATTTGAGTGCACAACGTTTGGTTTAGGTTTGACAGCCATAATCACCTTTTTATTGCTTTAAATGCGTTTTTAGCGCATGATTGTACATTTGAGCTGAATGTGTCAAAATCTTAAAATTAACAGGTGCCCAAGCAATTTCATGCTAGAATCATCATCCGGATGCCAAAATAAACTAAATACAGCAAAAGATTTGAGTGCACAACGTTTGGTTTAGGTTTGACAGCCATAATCACCTTTTATTGCTTTAAATGCGTTTTAGCGCATGATTGTACATTTGAGCTGAATGTGTCAAAATCTTAAAAATTAACAGGTGCCCAAGCAATTTCATGCTAGAATCATCATCCGGATGCCAAAATAAACTAAATACAGCAAAAGATTTGAGTGCACAACGTTTGGTTTAGGTTTGACAGCCATAATCACCTTTTTATTGCTTTAAATGCGTTTTTAGCGCATGATTGTACATTTGAGCTGAATGTGTCAAAATCTTAAAAATTAACAGGTGCCCAAGCAATTAAGTGCTAGAATCATCATCCGGATGCCAAAATAAACTAAATACAGCAAAAGATTTGAGTGCACAACGTTTGGTTTAGATTTGACAGCCATAATCAGCAATTGTGTACATTTGAGCTGAATGTGTCAAAATCTTAAAAATTAACAGGTGCCCAAGCAATTTCATGCTAGAATCATCATCCGGATGCCAAAATAAACTAAATACAGCAAAAGATTTGAGTGCACAACGTTTGGTTTAGGTTTGACAGCCATAATCACCTTTTTATTGCTTTAAATGCGTTTTTAGCGCATGATTGTACATTTGAGCTGAATGTGTCAAAATCTTAAAAATTAACAGGTGCCCAAGCAATTAAGTGCTAGAATCATCATCCGGATGCCAAAATAAACTAAATACAGCAAAAGATTTGAGTGCACAACGTTTGGTTTAGATTTGACAGCCATAATCAGCAATTGTGTACATTTGAGCTGAATGTGTCAAAATCTTAAAAATTAACAGGTGCCCAAGCAATTTCATGCTAGAATCATCATCCGGATGCCAAAATAAACTAAATACAGCAAAAGATTTGAGTGCACAACGTTTGGTTTAGGTTTGACAGCCATAATCACCTTTTTATTGCTTTAAATGCGTTTTTAGCG